>NW_010565399.1:7595-19448 GCF_000687285.1 Phaethon lepturus | reverse complement strand
CATTCCTGCATTTTATAAACTACTTTTAAAAAGTATTTCGATTTGATTATTCATCATTACTCAAGAAGTACACAGTACTAAATTAACAATTCCACACAGAAGTGTGGGAGTTATCCTTGTCCCAATGACTTGCTCTAAACCTTTTGCCTGCACATTAATGAAGATTTCAGAATATTTAATGCATTTTGAGGTTATTCCCTAAATTAGTCATTTTACAGCACCACCCCCAGACAGTAGCCATGCTTGACTTTATAACTTCAGTGTCAAGCTCATTGTATTCGCCTCTTCTCGAATTAGATACGGTTTGTCTTCTGAGTCCTTACCTTGTTTAAGCCCTTTTGAATTAAGCTGAAGTAATGGTCCATCCACTTACTCGCAATAAGAAGCAAATCCAACTGACAACATACAAAGCCTACACCAATTCATGTGTTTGTATAATAAACATTTCTGAATTGTATTCATTCAAATGAAGCAACAGATCCTTGTTCTAGTCTTTCATTCCCTTTCACCATTCTCAGGCAGCTTGTCTTTAATATCCAATTTCAATAATCAAACTAAAATGACCTCTTTGCAAACTGAGGGCAGCTCCCCCTCACTATGAAAAATGGCATTCTACCCTGCTATGTCCATGTAACCTTAAAAGACACTGAGGTGCTGGAGCGTGTCCAAAGAAGGGCAATGAAGCTCCTGAAGGGTCTAGGAGCCCAAGCCTTATGAGGAGCGACTGAGGGAACTGGGGTTGCTTGGCCTGGAGAAAAGAAGGCTCAGGGGAGACCATATCACTCTCTACAACTATCCAAAAGGAGGATGTAGCAAGATGGGTGCCGGTCTCTTTTCCCAAATAAGAAGTGATAGGACAAAAGTAAACAGCCTCAAGTTGTACCAGGGGAGGTTTAGACTGCATGTTAGGAAAAATTTCTTCGCTAAAAGGGTTGTCAAGCGTCAGAACACACTGCTCAGGGAAGTGGTTGAGTCACCATCCCTAGAGGTATTTAAAAGACATGTAGATGTGGTGCTTAGGGATATGGTTTAGTGGTGGACTTGGCAGTGATAGGTTTATAGTTGGACTCAATCTTAAAAGGTCTTTTCCAACCTAAATGATTCTATAACTCTACATAAAGGACTGAGGCTGCTCCCCGCTCCAAGCCGCCTTATACATATTGACACCAATACCTGAAAAAAATACCTTGAAAGGGGCTGCATTTCCTACAGGAAAGAACCACCTCCCATGAATTAAATGGAGATTACAGGCAACTCCCCACAGCTCAGGCAAGAAGCAAAAATGGGACCCTTTTACAGTCACAAGAAAATATATGTGTAGATTTGAAGTACTACTGGGTTCACTGCCTGCTGACCTGAAACTACACTCATGGCAAATGAAGTTGTTCTGTGTTTACTCTGCTGGAGAGAGTGGGGAAAAGGAAAGCTAAAAAGGGCTGCAAGTGTCATTCATGTCATTCCGTAAAAATTACTCAAATTATGTTAGACACCTCTGTCTAGGCATGAGGTATTATATCCCATATTTTAAGGCTTAAGCACACAGATCAACAAGCCAGATCCACAAATACATGGAAAGAGTTACAACTGGGCAAAGTAGTACCAAATAAGGTAAACTTCCAGTTGATGCTTAAGCAACAGCACAATGACAATTTATCTCAGACTCTGAATAAGTTAAGCACATTTAAAACTGATTATTTGGATCAAAGCACAACTTCAAAAATACTATTAGAAAACCACAAGGCTATAAAACAGAATATTGACTCAGGTTACCCTTAAATCTTAACCCAGTGATTTTCAGGAAAAGAAGCAAAATAGAAAAAACCTCAATACTCAAACTTGTATGTCATTACATTATACAGTGCATGCAATTGATACATCCTTCACCCTTTCTCACTCTAAATGCTCCAGCAGTGCTGGGAGACAGGCAAAAAGCTGGTATAATTTGCAGTAATCAGGTAAACTGACATAGCTGAATCTTTGGGAACTTTTTCTAAAGAAATGAGGAAAAAAAGAATTGGGAAAACACACATCTTCCACACTGTATACAAACTATTGTTTATATATGTTAGCATAACACTAATACTGTGCAACTGAATATAGAAATAGCACCTCTCCTTCAGACTGGCTGCCTTTCATTATCATTATCATCTTAATTAAACCATAATGGATTCTTGATTAAGTAGATTTTTCACTAGCACGCTTCATTCTCACCTCCGAACACAAGCATTGCTCTCATGTTTTTATACAGTGTTCAGTTTCACAAAACTACACTATTTTTGCAGTTTTTTCCATAAGCACCTATGCAAACTATCTACAGTTAAAACTGATTTTATCAGCAGAAAAATAAACTTAGTCTCATAGAATCAACATGGATAAATCTAAAACTTAATTTAGCTAAGACTGATTCATAATTCTCACTAGAAACAGTCAAACCACAGACATTAGGCTTCTTTAGCAAAACAGTGAAGTATGATGTACTCACAGAAGAAACAAAGCCATCAGCCACTACATTTACAGGCGCAATTACCAAGACAACCAATTTGCAAGGAAGCAAAGTGGTAGTTATTTAACCAAATGAGATTTCTTTGCTTTAAATACCACATGCAAGATACTTTGAAGTATCTCACTGAAAACTAGTGTAAAACACACCATGGTGGTAAAACCACCTCAGAAGTTAGCATGATTGAGCATCCCCAATACAGAGTTCTACAGAGAATTAGCACCAGGAAAATACCCTATCTTTACCCCTCTTACACAGAGGCATTCAAGTGACTGCTGTGAGACAGACCAGGGAACTGATCCAGCCTGAATTTAAGTAAGTTTTAACCTTCATCAGCTCACTAAACTAACTGGCTACATGAATGTGAGAACAGGCAGCTGAGAAGTAGCAATGCTAACCAAAAGCGTTCCCAGGGTGACAGTGAGCAAGCCAGCTATTTAGAGAGACACATTCTGAAATTCTCCTTTCACCAGAATCTGGATTATGTGCAAGCAAGAACTGGACTACCCAACTCACTTCTACACCGTGGAGCCATTTAAGCCATATACTGCATGAAAGGTTAGATGGAAACATACACAAAGCAGTTCAACTGTACCCCTTTGAACAGGAAACTAAGACTAGTAACAGCATTCAGTCATTTCCTGCTTTAGAACTGAAAAATCCACATTATTAACATATCACATCAAGCTGTAAGCTCTGCTCAGGAGACGTACAATACTGACACCAACTCACAGACACCATGCACAACACCACTTAGCTTAAGCATTATCCGTTCCCAACCACACTTTGAACTCCTATGACTATGCTATTGCAATCACCCTAACTGAGAAAACAGGCCTAATTCGTTTCTCCAGTCTAAACTGCAGCTAAACATAATTCTTGCAAAACCACCCCTGCACACAAATGAACTGATTTTGTGTCAGCCTGCCTCAATACAGGGAATGCATTCCTATTAAGCTCAGTTTTTGTAAGCCCAAAACGTTACCCTTAGAGAAGACTTTTTCCACCCCCCCGGACAATCCTACTTTACATTGCAGCTCCACCTGGAGCAATCAGCAGCCTACAGCCCTTCCTTCCTACCCTTGTCTTTTCCCAGACTTTTCTTCTCAGGCTCAGGAAACCACCTGGTGGTAGATTCTTTCCTCTTCCTGGCACAGCCTTCCTCTTTCAGATGTTCCTGAAAAAACACCACACACTGCAAAAGCCAAGAAAATCTTATGCTAGCCTCGATCTTCTCTTACTTTTCAAAAATAAGCTCAGAATTCTTTTTCAGAGCTTAAGAGAATTTTTGCTCTTTACCATCATGTTCTGGGCAAAAGTGCCACATCTCCTATAGCATGACTGAAGGGTTCTATTTTTTCTCCACAAAACTTTAAGAGCCACACACAAAGCTACAGAGCATTAGAAGATAAATCAAGATGACAGCAGCTAAAAGCTATTTTACCCTCTGCTCTCAATTCATCTGAGAGACCATAAGCTCATATGCAACGTAAAAGGCTTTGACAGAACACACATGCAGTCTTTCACTTCACTGAAATAGCCATGTCCTGGCTGAGATGCAATTCTTGGATTACCAAAAAAATCCTTCAACTGGAGACAAAGACGACAGCAACAGAGACAGGTGATTGAGGCACCTCCTTTTATTCCCTGGGCCTTCCCAAGGGCAGGCTGGAGGGCACAGAGCAGTGCGGCACTCCTGCACCCTCTCCGGGCTTAGTTCTCCACCCTCTGCCTCCTCCCTCCAGTGGGGCTTTCACAGAAGGACTCAATGACTCAGAACAGAAAGTGCCAGAACAATGCTCTTCACCTTGTATTACCACAGTCGTTTAATTTCGTTATGACAAATGATGCTATTTGGTAAAAAAAAAAAAAAAAAATCACTTTAAAACACAAAAGGAGGTCCAGCCTTGCTGTAATAGTGTAATTCCACTTAAACTTCTGAGCACTCCCTACAGGGCTATCTTAATGGTTGCAATACTGCCTCATCACTACTCATTAAAACTTCTCAAGTTACACTTGTTATCTTATTAGCATGCTTAAAAAGCAAGATGAAAATAAAGTAATCCCACATTAAAATCATGCCTAGGAAGACAGAGCATCCTTATGACCTCCATTCCCTTTCTCACAAGGCAAAGCCAAGCACAAGGAACAGAGAAGTGATTTTGCAAGCCAGTCGTACACAACTAACTCAAAGCCAGCAGAACCGAACCTTCTATCACGAAGTTGCCCACCTGAAAAAAACTTCCAAAGAATGAAGATTTACAGATTTCTAAAGGCTGATTAAACTGTGTGCTTGCCATTATTAACATAGTCATACTTGTCTTCTTTGAGTGCAATATTTTGTTCCCAATCTATGCAAACTGTATTTGAAACATGACACAAACCGAAGAATACACCCACTAAGAAGTTTAAATACTCTGTAAACTACTCACTAAGTCACCATATCCTTTAACTTATGTTTATACAGTTGGTGATATTAGTCTTTAAAGCTACAACAGGGAAGTCAACATGCATTTTTAGTAAGTGAGACAGAAGAACAGATGCAGTTCACTATTTACATGCAAATTACCTGCTTGTGAATAAACTGTGTCATGAGTTGAGTCACAGGTGAGCTACAATAATACCTCCAGTAAAAGCTTAAATGGGCAAAAGGCTGTCTGCCCACCTATCTAAATACCATCACTCATACTCATTATATAGTGGGCACCCTCGCTGGCGCACACACACACTCACAAAACAAGCTCCTATAAGCACCTGTCCTGCAAGCCAAGAAAAGTGAATCAAGACTAACATTCCCTCCTTAAATGTTGTTTTTTGAGTCATGGTTACATCTCCCTTCTGATTTTGTAGTCCTTCAGTTCTTTTAAGGCACGTAGAAAATTTACTTTTTTCTACACACAATGGATTTGTCCAATTAAAGAGATTGTTAGACTAGTCATCCCAGCCAGCCGGATGTCATAGGCTCCTGAATCACTGTCAGCTAGATGATTCATGCATCGCCTATAGGAGCGTCTACCCTCCCGCACAACATTTACATACTTTGTTCTACAACTAAAGGTGCCGAACTCTTACCAAAAGAGCTGTAGTTACACATAATTTACTAGGTAAGCCTGATAGTAACTTCACAGCAGAAGCCTCAGACCCTTCATTGAGCAAGCTACCAAGACTACTAGTACCTGTTCAGAACACTAATTCCTCCAGCCAACAGATCAGCTGAAACACACAAGCTGTATTTCAAGTTCTCCTCAATTTTTCTGCATCTCTTCTTTAAAAATGACTATGAAAATAAAAAAATCCTTCGATCTTCATCATTAATTCCAAAAGAATACAGTAAAAAAATAAATCTGAAATAAATGAAATGTAATGACTCTGCAGGCAATAAAAAAAATAAAGAGATAAAATTCCTGTGAAAAGGCAGAGGCAAATTCTTTCCAGTTTTCCCAGTAAAGACAATTTCAGTTTTTCAAGGGTTGTTTACCCATCAAAAACAGCAATAGACCCCACTTCATGAGACACTCACTAGAAAGAAAGCGATCTAGAACAATCCTAATATATTCATGAACAAGAGCCTGTCCATTTCTCACATGTCCCCATACTATCTGCTGAAGAGCATCCACTCACAGAGCGATTTCTCTGAAAACCAGAATGGCCTGACAAATACTACTTCTCATTGCACCACACTCCACTACAGGTTCATGGGAGTCGTACTATATAGAAGAAGAATAATTACAGAGCTGGTGGCCTTTGATCACATACTTTTTGACACACAGGGCCATGATGGAAATCCTCAATTGCTAAGAGGAAAAAAAAAAAATTATCACTAAAGAACATTTGTACTATGGCAATATTGTGGCCAATTAACCCTTACCAGGAAGAAGATTCTACACAAGCCACACACATCTTTTCTGTCCTGTAGTCCACACAAAGATAAACTCCCCTGTGGCTTAATGCTACAGTATTACGTTAAAACATTGCACTAATAAACAAGAGGTGGTGACAGTAGCAAAAAATTCTGTTTTTTTCAGCCATAGCCAGACATTGCAGTCTCAGTATTACCTGGCCTTGTAACATTTTTAGTAGGCTAAACACAGCAGAAAATTGATGAGGAAGAAGCTCACAAGATTCCCAGTTCTTCTCCTTGAGCAGTGATTTCCTACCCTACACGTCTTGCTTTCCACAGAAAATTGAGCCAGATGACCTCCAGAAGTTCCATCAAACCCAGACTTCCTTGTGATTCTAAATTAATTCATAGCTTTGTCCATCAGATGTGCAGCTTAAAATAAAAAGCTTATTTTCTACCTTAAATACTGCCAAAGTAGCCAAAATGTCCAGAAACACCAACCTAGTTTTCCAGAAGTTTATGTGGGTTAATCAAGCAAAATACCAAGTCATTATTGACAAGTATGAACAAGATTCTGCAGCCTGCAATTTATGTTCAGACACTAAAACCTTTTTTTACTGAAGTTAAATACATATCAGGGTAATAATTATGCATATCTTAAATTTTAGGTATTAAAAAGTTGACATGGTTTAAGGAATCACAGTAAACAAATAGAATTAATATCAGCTCCTCTAGCACGTCTACTGATCTCAGACAAGCCAGGATCAGGAGAATCAATTTTTACTCATAAAAAAGTCACTTCAACAGCTTACCATACTTTCATTCTTACTATCTGATACTTTAGCTTTGAAAAATATCTAAACATCTTTAGAAGCGGCTATCCATACTAAGAAATATTTCAACTCTTAATCAAAACATTAATCCAAGCTGCCAGCACCAGGCAAGTCACTGTACTTGCACTTCTCCATGACTACCCATGCCTTTCCATGACTTCATGTGCAAACTCCTAATATTTGACCTGCAAGTTCTGAAAAGAATTATCAAATTTATCTGAACTGCATCCTTACCTTCATGTCCCCCTCAGACATGTTAACTATTTCTAATGCAACACTACGCACTAACCTTTGACTTGCCTTCTTTTCCAAGGTAGTTCGGTGCTTCAGTGATCATCATACACATTTAAAACCACACACCTATTTTTGCACCCTTTTCACATTCACAATTCTAAATGAACATTTTAGGCAGGCTAGTCCTTAGCTAAGTATTTCAAGACCATATCAAACAATTTTGCTGCCCACAGAGCATGACATTTAAGATCTTGACTATGTTGCAACGCCAGCTGTTGACATCTCTGGAACAGTTCTTCTATTCTGCATAGTGTATTTATAGCTACACCACCCCAACAAAGAGATCAAAGATGATCTAAAAGGTGATACTAGAATAGACTTCTCTGAACAGAGAAGCAACTTAACATATCACTTAAGTAAGGTAGCTTTAAACTTTGTCCAAACAACCAGCATTTAATGGCCTCCATCATCATTCAAAAGACAGAGGCCTTGTCAGCAAGAGTAGACGCTATAGTATTTTCTGTTGACAAAGCCTTTAAGCAGATATTTCCTTTCTCCATTAAAAACCCAAGAAAACCAGTTTATCTGCTTCACTCTTATCTTCACTCAGAAGGTAAGAAAGGAGGAAGGGGCAAGGAAGCAATAGATTGTGAGGAATCACCTGTATAATTTTCAGTAATTTAAGTAAAATTACTTTCTCACATGGGATAGGTTTCTTCAATTCCAAAACACCTGGGACATACCATACATCAGCTTCTTGCTTTCAGGTAAATATTTCAGCCTATTCTCTTGGAGAAATATGAAAGGCATTAATTATTAACCGAGGTATGCATAAACTATTTCAGTCTCTATGTTTTGTACTTACCCAGAAGACAATGTTGTAGCTGAAGAGAAGGTATTTGTACCAACAGCTGACTTCTACATTAGAATATCGGTAATAGTGCATCTTCTATAGCACAGCTTCTGCACAGAAAAGAAACGATAAGAAGAATTAGGCAGTGAAAGATTTTAAGAATAAAAGATTTTTTTCTCACAGATCTCTTTTGCTCTGTTGAGAAAGGGACTATAGTAACCTGTACCATATGCCATTCAGAGGTATGTTCCAAGTCAGCTCTGAAAATTCTGCTGACCCTATACTCCTCTTAGTATTTGTTGCTTAATAATCTTATCTTCTTTAAGCACACTTATGTGGTAACAAGGAGGGACACCCAAAAAGGAAACTAGCTATACAGTTAGGCAAGGAAGATCTGCATCAGCAAGTTGACATTAATCCGCTTTCTTACTCCTTCAAAACCATTTTACTTACACAGACAGCTCCTTGGATTTATGCAAAAGTCTAAAAACATACCCTGTGGATTACACATCCAACAACCCAGCTAACAAGACGCTAGTTACCTGAAAAACCTCAGTGTCTATAGATTGCTAAATACAATAGGCAGTTGTACTCTGTCTTTTCCATACTTTAATGTTTCTTTACCAAATCCGTACCCCATAAGAGGTTTTACTCTCAAGAAAAGACCCACCATTAAACAGCTGATCTCTGCAGAGTTTGTTTTTTTTTTGCTTCCTTACATACACTAGAGATAAGGTCCAACTGCAACTGTTGCTCAAATATTTCAGAGAATTACAGCTTTTCAGAGTATCATAACTAAACCACCTCTGCAGAAGTGCCATGCATAGGGAGAAAACCAACAGAGGACAAGCTGTTAAATCAAGAGCTGGAGCAGGGAAGACAAAGCACTCACAGCCCTCACATTCCACAGAACTGACCACACAAGTGTTGCCTATGGCAGACAAGCAGCAGTGCCGTATTTCAACCCGCCACCCGCTTGAGGTAAATGTTTTCCTCTAATAAGATGTCAGGGAAGGGGTTGCAACATGGAAGCAAGCATAGAGAATTTTCAAACGCTTCATAACTAAGAAAAAGACCTCAAGAACTACACTGACCTGGATATTCATAGATAGCATGCAAAAAACAACCCTACCCAGCAAAGTCTGTAACCAAGCACACGGAACAGCGTGCTCTGTTCTGTCCACCACATCCACAGCTATGAGAAGGGAAACTTTTTTTCTGAAGGCAATCTGCACCTGAGTATAAAAACCAATCCTACTAAAAGAAGGAACAGAACCAAATACGTGTCAGCTTTGAGACTCCCATTCAATACAATAAACAGCTTGCTTTAGCTTTTAAGTGAAATACCGATTATTTTCCAGGACAATTATGGAGTACTACTATTGGTGTCTTATTGGAGGAGCTTATTTTTTTAAATCTCAACACAGATTTCAAGCCTTGCCTTAAACTTTTTTCCCCTGAGGCTAAAACATGCCTGGAAACATTCAAGGTCAGGTTGCACAGGGCTCTGAGCAACCTAGTCTAGTTGAAGTTGTCCCTGCTCATTGGGAGGGGGGTGGACTAGGTGACCTTTAAAGGTCTCTCCCAATATAAACTATTCTATGATTAAAACCACACACACATCAAGGACACACGATAGACATCTCCAGCCCAAGAGACTATGGACAGAGATCCCAAACAGACTTTGCTTTTCCTTCTAAAGGTCTCCCCATGCCAGGCTTGGCATCCATCTGGAAGCAGATTGAGACTCCCTCCTTAGTCCAGACACATCTCCCATCCCTCTTAAAACCCAGCCAGGAAGTTTCTTTGCTGCCCAACCAAAAGAAAATAGGTTTCAGAAATGCAGAGACCATGTAGAAAATTTAATGAGGGTACATTTTGGAAGAATACTCCATAGCTTTAAGTAGTTATGGAAAAAACAACTGGAAAATCATGTGACTTGGCATACCAAAGTAAGATTGCAAGACTTGTAGACAGAGAATAATTTCTTCTTTTTTCAAGCTAAGATGGTCTGCATGTGCATAAAAGCAATTTTCAGATCCTACTGAAAGTCAGTAGGTAGTATTCAAGTCATACTGATCCACTTGACATGAAGTAGACTAATTTGTATTTAGTAAACCAGACATCACCTAAGTAGCCTTCACACATATGCTACCTATGCAGCTTGCTTACGATATATTACCCACAGGCAACTCTATATTAGTGCATCTGGACAGACACAGTAGCAACAGAAAAATCATTAGAAGGAGGAATTAATTCTCCCAATTCCATGAGATGGAGTAAAAATTCCACACAAGATGGAGTAAAACTGAGTTGAGTCAGAACTAAAACTCATTTTTCCTCAATAGCCTCAGTAAAGTCACTGAACACATAGAATGAACTACTTGGTTGGTTTCAGAGAAATGGCAGCGTGGAGAATGACTAAGGATATATTTTGCATTCTTACAGAAACAATATCTGCAAAATTTGTCAGGCTAGAGAGTGTGAACATTCACCATTAATACCAGAGCTTGATATTTCTACAGTTCAGATCCCATTTTCCATACAGTTTTAAACAAAGACCAAAAACAAGGTTTTTTTGCCTTCCAAAGTCTTACCTTATAACTAGTTTCTAATGCTTACAGTTCATTTATAGCAAAAAACACTTAACATTTGTTAGAATATTGTACTTTACGGCAGTACAGGCAGTGACTAGAAAGGACTTTCCTAGATGTGACCCAGTCATATATAAGCTGAGTTTTGCAATGTACATTCCTAAGATTTAGACAATTTTGTCTCCTTGTGCCCTGGTTCTGCATTAGCTACTGACCTTTTCAACCCATCCAGCTTCACAGAAAACATTTAGAAATCTTACTATTATAAGACATAGTGAAGAATACTTGTTTAAAAAACGCTCTCCTGACATGCTTTTCTAAACCTGCAGCTGAGAGAATACAAGAGAAGGAACAAACACTTGGCTTTCCCAACTTCTCCATTTCAGTCTCTAGGTCCAAATAGCAATTTATATTTCAACAATCAATAGTCATACACTTGTTCAAGTCAGTAAGTCTGATGGGTCTGGGGATGAGAGGGAAAAGAGGAGGCACTTGGAGACCACAGCAGAACCCCACTAATCTGAGCAGAGTCCAAGACTCCATTTGCATCATTGTAAGCCTGTATTACAGCAACACACTGGCTGCCAGGGCGAGCATTCTCCAGATGCAGGCATGCTGCATGCACACACACACATCACTGTTCTGCTTCCCTCCCTGTGAAAATCAGAATCCTGGCAAGAGACAGGAGCAGCAACTGTAAAATACACATACTACTAATAAGAAACATTGCTTTTGCTGCTGCTACCACTACCAAAGGAGGCAGCAGGACACATTTAGTTAGCATAAATTCCATCAAAATGGGGTTCTACTAGACAAAGAGGCTTAAAATATACTCTGAGGCAGAAAGGCAAGCATACCATTTCAGGACCTGAAATACAAACATAGTTTGAAGTCTTACTTTTTGTTAAGGACTGTCGTGGTTTAGCCCCAGCCAGCAACTAAGCACCACACAGCCGCTCGCTCACTCCCCCACGGTGGGACGGGGGAGAGAATCGGAA
>NW_010565399.1:0-7564 GCF_000687285.1 Phaethon lepturus | reverse complement strand
AACTCATGGTTTGAGATAAAGACAGTTTAACAGGTAAAGCAAAAGCCGCGCACGCAAGCAAAGCAAAACAAGGAATTCATTCACCACTCCCCATGGGCAGGCAGGTGTCCAGCCGTCTCCAGGGAAGCAGGGCTCCGTCACGCGTAATGATTTCTTGGGAAGACAGACGCCATAACTCCGAACGTTCCTCCACCCCTTCCTTCTTCTTCGTCCCAGCTTTATACACCGAGCATGACGTTATATGGTATGGAATATCTCTTTGGCCAGCCTGGGTCAGCTGTCCTGGCTGTGTCCCCTCCCAGCTTCCCATGCACCCCCAGCCTGCTCGCTGCAGGCCAGCACGAGAAGCTGGACTGTCCTTGACTACTCAGCAACAACTCAAAACATCAGCACCTTATCAACTTTTTCTCATCCCAAATCCAAAATATAGCCTCACGCTAGCTTCTATGAAGAAAATTAACTCTACCCTGGCTGAAACCAGGACAGTTGCCCTCCCTGGCATTGGGACTTGCATCCAACTATTCAAGTCCCAACTTCAGTGAAACTATTCACAGGAATAAAAGCATCAAAACTACCCTTACAATAAGCACCATTCCCCACCTACCTCATCATTTTGACCACCAGCTTGTAAGACATAAACCTCACTTCCCCATGCAACTGGCAAGATGCCCCAGTCAATACCAACCACAGTATTTTCACAGAATGAAAAAGAATGCTTTTGTTTATATGCTGCCTTTTTTTTTTATGCGTTGATGTGACAAGAGGCCTCATACTACCAGTCCTGGTTCCTTCTTGCAAGAAGCTGTCCTATAGCAGCACATGGCTCCCCAGACAGACATTACCTTCTGAAACAGCTGCCTATATTAAGAGCAGATTTAACTCTTTGCTTACCCTCATCAGGAGTCTTTTGGTTTTTCTTGACAGGCCAAACACCATGTGGAACAGTATAATCACTACTGGTATGGGAGTGACATTCTGACATAAATCTGAAGTGTGGGTGTGTCTGACTTTTTCCCCTAATCCTACAAATAAACAGACCAAGCAATCCACTCAAGGCCATACAGCCACGTATGCTTATACTAAAAGCAGTCGTGTTTCCTAACATAGGAGTCATCTGTTACCAGTCTAGAAATCTGCTACATCAGTATTTCATTTAATTTACATCACAGGCTACATAACTATGGTTAGGCAATACTACAAACCACTTGGAAGATTAAAGTAGTATGTGGGCAGCATAGACTAGTAACTTTCTCTACTGTGTTGCAGACAAAGCAAGTCACATTGTGTCAGCTGACAGTTATCACCCACTCATGACAACAGGAATTTCTAAAAATTAAATACAGGGCACTGCTACCTTGGCAGAATATATAATTTTGTCCTGGTGTTTACAGTTTTTGGGGCGGGGGGGAACTGCAGTCGTTCATCAAGAGGCTACTGCCATTTCCAAAGCATTTCTACACCCACAGATTCCACTCTTATCTTCAAAACGCTACAGCAGCAATATTCATAGTCTATAGATTTTAACTCTCATAAAACAGAAGCTGTGATATATTAAACCTAATCTGGATATGCAGGGAAGTCCTCACAGATAAGATGTTAAATCTAGAACATCTGGAACACTAATGCGTGCCTCTAGATCTAGGTGCACAAATTCTTTCGACCCTCAGGAGGTGTTAACTTTACAAGGCAGATCTAAGTCACAACTGAAGTTCCAGGTTCAGCCAGCACTGCCACCATATGTAGTCCTGATCTCCTTCCCTGCCCCCTCTCCTAAAATCCACAATCATTAATCATCCTACTCAGTGAAGCAAACAATCATACAGCAAATCGTGCAGCAAATCTTCAGATCAATCCTGTGATCTCGTACCACACACTAAGAAAACAGTTTTAAGCCTTCCAATTTACCTCCCCAGAGCTCATACAAATGCCAGTGTGGGTGCAGTCAGGAGGTGGAATGAGAACAAGAATAGGAAGCCAGAAGCAGTGCTAGCTTCTGAGAGTGCTCATGGAAATGCAGCACCCCCTGCAATGCCAGCCTACACCAGCACCATAGGCTACACCACACTTGAAGCTAACACACTGAAATGGATGATGCTGAGGGACCAGGGGCAGAATGGAGGCAAGAAAACAAAGAAAAAAAAAATCTAATTTTGTAAGCTGTTGGCTGTTCCCCCCACCATTCATCAATACACAGCATCAAGTCTATATAAAGCTTGTGAAGCAAAACAGCAAGGTCAAAAGAATACCACAGTGAGCAGCGCAAAGAATTTCCAAAATACAGCAAAAGATACACTTTGGTCTATCATTTGTTTTTATACGACTACTTAATTCTACTATTCCATCAACACTAAATCTATGTCAAAAAGCATCAGTTCATTCAAGACATGGTGCCATTAAAAATAACTGTCATTTTTTGGAGGTGCACAATGAATAGAGTTGGGTTTTTTCGCAAAGTTGAGAGAAAGACTTATCCCTGACCAGGGATAGTTCAGAGATTTTCTTAGAACCTCCTGAAAATGGGGCAACTAAGAGGCACCTACAGACTGCTCTTCCCACATCCCAGACAGAAGCTGACCACCAGCAGAGCCTTAACATTCAGCACAATTATCTGGGTGCTAGGCATTAAATCTTCACATGTAAGGACTGAGCTAGTGCAACAAAAAGGCAAGAAAAACTGACAGGATTCTGAGCTCTTACAGGCTAATCTGTTCCTGGAAGCAGAGATAGTAGCCCTGCAGATGATTCAGGAACTCCCTGCAAGCATGTGTCATCTTTATTTTTGTAATTACGTCTCCAAGGAACTCCGGGGCCTCAGAAAAAAAACACAAGCGTCTCTTAAGAAATATGAGTATAGTGTATTTACTTCTGCTGCAGTCCAGAAAAGCAGAGAAATATTTGCTCATTCTTAGAGGAAACCTGAGGATTATTCAACAAAAGAGTATTTTTTAACCTGAAAGACTCATGATGCAAGATAGATAGTGCTAATAGGTTATCCCTGCTTTACTGGAAGAGTAATGGCAGGTAACAGATCTCTGAACTCAATGGAAAACATGACGAAAGCCAAACAGATTTCTTAAGAAGTCATCTTTTGGGGCTCTTATTTTTGTAGTGTGCTGAACAAAGTCCTCAAAGTCTTTGAAGAGTATTTCAGGCACAAGTTGCTCCTATACAAACTCTACAAAACAATCCCTCAGAGCAGATCCAAGCCCCTATGCATGGGAAGAGTTTCAGGTTTCAGTAACCAGGCTTTATTCACTACAGCACAAATTGCAACTTAGGAAAACTTGTAAGGAACATACAGTGTTCCCAAACACAAAACAAGGACGTAGTGATTCAGAAGAGCTCCACTCAAGCTCTATAGACAACTCATAATGAAGTTACACATGTGCTTTTGGCCAAGCCACTACCTTTATGTGGATGAGTGGCATCTGAAATATCATGCAAAAGTACTCTGAACTTAAGACTAACGCTCAGAATTTAGACACCTTAAGTTCCAAAAAATAATCTGCATGGGCATCAAGAAGCATCATCTTTTAACCTCTTCCAAACTGTCCACCTGCCTAACATCACCTATACTTTGGCATAAAAGCTCAACACTGCACAACTATAATTCAAGGAGCTATTCAAGCTATCATTCATGGGGTATTTTCAGCTCCACTTGATTTCTTAAGCTAACAGAAATACGCTAAAGGAAGACTTGAAAAAGGCAAGGATAAGTGACACAACACTAGACACCATCACTACAGTTCAATGGATGGTTCATTAACATCTTGGGAAGGTTTGGAAAAGAATATTTCATGTCTACGAAAGTTTTCTTTAACAAAGCTATTGACCAGTTTCACCTGAATAGGAGCTTACCTGTGTTGTAACTTATTTAGTATACACAAACCACAAGCTATGTTTTCCTTTTACTTTGCAGAAAGTTTAGGTATTGTGAAACACATAGAAGTGTGTCAGTCATTCTGACCAGGAGTTTATTCACTCCAGGGAGCAAAGCCAGTTAGAACAAGTAGCCAGAATAATCTTAGCTGATCAAAACTCAACTGCTTTCTACTACCTCTCATGAGAGCAGATACATACCCACTCCCTATAACATCAACAGCAGCAGGCAAAACTCAAGGTCTCAAATTAAAGCAAGCATGTAATTTGACTTCTTTTTCCTTCCAACAGGACGTTTTGGAACCTTTACAAAGTAAATATTTCATTTGAGGAGCCAGAACTTCCAGTCTGAGGAATAATTTTATTTCTATTTAGTGATTAGGGAATAATTTTATTTCTAGTTAGTGATCCAACAGTAACAGAATCTATTCCATACACATTGCCTGATCCCTCCCATACCTCCATACAGACCAAAATTTTTCAAGAACAAAATAGGTCCTCCATTTGGTATACCATTTGATATCACAACTTAGAGGAGAAAAAACAGGAAGCCACCAACTTTCTTTGCTGAAAAGTCCACTCTTTCTTCAGGGAACATCCTAAGCTTTTAGATATATTGTGGCTTTCCTCCATTTCCAAGAATGCCACTTGCCCAAGTCTCTACTTACATTTCAACCAAAAAGGGCATTTCTTCATTTTCTTCTTTCACAAGAGAAAAAAAACCTGAGGAGACTGATTATAGTAATATACACTAAAGAAGTGATGAGCATATAAAATTTGTTTTGGTTTTTGTTGTTTGGGTTTTTTTTTTCTTAAAGAAGTTCCTTACTTTGGGTATAACATGCAGCCTGTCCACATTCAACCAGTATTTCTTAGCCTTTACACTGGATGTTCCTATATATGTGTTTATATAATATATAAATATATAATGTATATTAAAATACATGTATATTTTAAAAAATTAAACCAGATCAAGGTATCTAAATTAAAAAAGAATTCCAGTATTGACATCTGCTCTTCAGCAATGAGCATGCCAAGAAGTGAATGCATGTACCTGTACAGTAACAGTTACATTCATCACTTGTTCTGGTTAAACAATGCTGTCCCCATGTCATCGAGAAGTCATGTGGTGCTGAATCCATAAAAACATCACTTTTTTCTCCCCTCCCACTCCAAGTAACAGGACAGATGCTTTCAAAGACCAGAGGAACACTCATTCCAAATGAGGCACCCTCCCAGCACCACAGGATGCTACTTACTGGGGGGATAAGGTGTTAAAGTGCGTTGGGCTCGGAGACTCATACTTTCAAAGCTTGCTTGCTTTTGCTGTCCTCCGCCTTGTGCGCCAATCGCGTTCACAACACACACAGGAGAACCTGATTTTACATGCCAGCCAGGATGATCACCAGCTTACAGGCCACAAGAGAAAATAGCTCTTTGTGACCACATAGACAGCTCAACCAGCTCCCTACCAACTGACTTTCTGGTAAAGAAACACACTCATGCAACTTTCAAAAAAAAAAAAAAAACGAACAACTAGCAGGTAAAGCTCTAATACAACACCAGAAAACATTAGAGATGTGACAAAATGGCGTTCACCAAGCACCTCACAATCCTAAGCACTGCTAGCTCTTCAGCAGACTAGTGCCTCAGCCCAAAGACATAGAAATAAGCTAATGCTGCAGGAGATGTAGCAGGTAGGTTTGCAGAGCACCCTGCACATGCTACCACAACACTAGGAAAAAAGAATAAAAAAAAAAAAGTAGCAGGTAGGTTTGCAGAGCACCCTGCACACGCTACCACAACACTAGGAAAAAAGAGTAAAAAAAAAAACCAAAGACCAAAGCTGCTCCAGGCCACCAAGCCCATGCTTGAACAGATCCTGCCCTTCCCCGAAGAGCCAGTGCTCAGGCGGGTCGTGAGAAACCCTGGACTGTCTCACTGGAAGACTCTGTATCCGCCCCAGGGGAAGGAGGAAAAACAGGCTTTCCACCTCTCAAGAATATGCCAAGAACAACACTGTGTCACTAAGAGATCAGGGCAGCAAAGGCTGTGAAGTGACACCGTTGGAGCTCCTTCCAAGGCAGACGTCAGCCTCTGCAATAGCTAACAGCAAATGCTCCAGCAGAATTAGAAGGTGCAGAGACTAGACACAAACACTTTCTAATCTGTGTCTTTAATAAAAAGAAAAAAAACAAGTACCTCCAGAGAAAAAAAAGGGAGAGCACAGGAAACTGTCATCACAACTAGTTACACAAGCAGCACAGCTCAGGAAAAAAAACAGGGCTGAACACCACCTTCCCTTCTCACTTGTCCCAGCTGGACAAGGCCATTTAGTTAAACTCCCTTCTGCTTTGCAGAAGCAGACCACTGCTATGACCACTTTGTCAAAATACCCTTTGCAACCACAGCATGCCATACACTCTGCAAAGAAAGCCACCTTGCTGTCTACTGAGAGTCATCTAATTGCCTATCCATTAGTTTCAAGTCAGACAACTTTTCAGATGAATCTTCCCCCTCCATAGACTTACCATGCAAACTGAAGTAACCAAATACTCAAGGCAGGGTAGAAGGCTTTGCCATTTTGTACCCTTTATTATATATAGCTATACTACTGCATTCATATTCCACACAACATTAAGTACTTCACTGAGCACCATATAATAACAAATTGATGAGGGGAAAGAAATGTGAACCCAGAGAATCAGCTCTGTATCCTGGCAGTCAGAAGCCTGCTGTCACATAAGAGACCAAAGTCCAACATCTCAGGTGTCTTCAGATGCAAGTTACTTGAGGCTATTCCCTTTGTTTTCTATTTCAGGAGTTTCTAGATGTCAGTGTACATGTTTCAACACTGATTTTATACCCCAAAGCAAGAGCAGACAGCTCTCACCAAGCAGAACAAATCATGCTCTTTTTGAAATATTAAAATTCACAGCATTCAGCTGCCTCTGAATACTGTGCTTCATACTGCTTCCTGTAGCTGCAACTGCAGCAACTGGAAGCTGCCTTGCTAGCTCCAAGTCCATCAATTATTTAGAGAAAACACCTTTCCAGAGAGACTTAAGTATCAATTATTTAGTGTTTGAGCAGGAAACAAAACCCCTTAAAACAGGAAAAAAGATTTCTGGAAAGGGCTGTTGGGCCACATGAACAAATGTGGGTTTGTACAATAGCAGCCTGAAACAGAATGAAAGAGTCAAAAGAAAACCACCCATAAAAGCTCCAAAAGCTCATATGCACCCAGAAGCTCAGAAAGCGCCTGAGCACATCAGTGCCAAAGGAAGAGCCCCAACTACATCAGGGGGCTTCAGCACTGGTCTTCACATGGAAGACCTTTAACAATGTTATAAATGCCTGCTCTCTAGACTGGGAGCGTAAAACAGAAAAGCTGCTTTGTAATACCAGGACAGCGTTCAACAACACTGGCTGCAAAGATAAGAGAAAGCAAAGCCCTACATTTATTACACCTTCGCCTTTCAAACTCAGGTTCAGATTAAGGATGAAGGCAGCCTTAAGACTTTCAGCTTTTGCACAGACTTCTAAAGACAAGGACACAAAAACGGCTTTCAGAAGAAACACAGGTAAGCAGGCACTCTGGCTGAGAACAGAAATTCATTCACTTACACATATCACGTCTAAGCTTTAGGACAAAGAATCACAGAAATCACAGAATCACAGAAAC
>NW_010565398.1:31191-33894 GCF_000687285.1 Phaethon lepturus | reverse complement strand
CCATCGACGACTAACTTTGCCTGTGAGGAGAAGGGCCCCGGGGCTGAGGGGAGTGGGAGGGGACACACACACGACGGAGCCCCTCTCCCGAGGGCTTCCCGCCCCTAAGTCACCTTGTGGAAGTATTTCAGGCCGAAAAGTTAGGCACATGCCGTCAAAACGTGTCTCTTTTTTATCCCCCCCTCCCCCTTAAGGCGTCTGTTTTCCGGGGAAAATACGATTTATTGGTATCACTAGTGTAACGCGCTTGAGTTTAGCTTCTAGTGTTGATCGGCTGGGGTGAAATATTTGGGGTATGGGAGCTCTCAAAGCACCCCCCCTCCCCCGAAAGATCTATTATTTTTATTTTTTACCCCCACCCTGTGTAGTCTCAGTTTATCAAAATGTCAAACTCCAGGGCATGAAAACGGTGGGACAAGCGTTTTATGCAGACCTTGCCGCTTTGATACTTTATATTGCTCAGGGGGAGAGCGATGTGAAAATTAAGAGAAATCCACATAGTGGAAGTATAATATTTATGTTGGCTGGGAGGAAAGGCTTCTTCCCTAGAGTGTTTACAAAAAATCTAGAAATACACATGGAAGAGGGGAATTAAAAACAAAAATATGCCAGCAGGTCATATTTTAAGTTTTCTTTCTTCCGTCACCACTACGACTGCATGTGCGTTTCACGTGAAGAAGGCAGAAGACTAGTTGGAAGGATAGGATTCATCCTTTTTGTCTGTGGCAGAAATGAAACGCACATTTCTAAAGGAAAAATTGTTAAAACACAAATAAATTGATCTCTCTGCAGGCTAGCTGCTCCTGTCAAACTCCGCTCAAAGGAAGCGAATTTTGCTGCATACTTCTTTCTTTCAAAACTCTTACAAAGCATGTTTCTGTACTTAAGGTGAGGCAAGAAATTTCTACCAGCTGTTTTAAGTTTCTGTTCTCAACAGCGAAGGTCTAGCTACATCTTCTCAGGCATTGCCTATGTGTGATCAGCTATAACTGACTTTCCCCGTGCAAGGGAAATGCTGTATGTCCTTGACGCTGTACGTTGTTACCTTCAAAAAAATGCTGCTTTTGTGCTGGGGGCAGATGGGGCAAGGTTTCTGGTAGGCTCTGGTGAGTGTTCCCGTGACTCCCGCTTGCCTCTTGCAGCTCTGCCGCTGCCTGTGTGGATTCATAGCTCGGCACGTGAACACACACCCTCTGTAAGGAGGGTCTCGTGGAGGGGCTGGAGGGTAAGCTGGAAATCTGCGCTGTAGGCATGCTTTTGTTGTCTTCGTCAGCTGTGAGGATGGTGGTCTCCGTCAGCACAGTGATATTACTGAATGCAAACCAGAGCTCATGACTGCTGGTGAGATTTTTTTCTGTCCAGGGAAGGTGGATGTTTGTGAGTGCAAGCTGGCCAGAACTCTGTGTCTCTTTGCCTAGTGAGAAGGAACAGCATTTACCAGTCTTCTGCTCCAGTAACTGCTTTCCAACACCACACTGATGCTGCTGGCCCTGGGTATTTTGAGTGAGGAGGACAGAAAATATTTCCTTGTTTATTGTTGGCATTGCTCTTCAGCTTGTAGCCCTGCGTGACTGTTCTTCCCAAGTACTTTCTTTACTACTTCTTTCCTTCCTACCCAGACTGCACTTTTGAAATAAGATCTTTTTTTAGGTCTGCAGTCTTTCTCAGCCTTTTATATTGTGAAGAACTTTCTTTCTAAAAAGGAAGAGTGCTGATTGCTAAATATTGAGTTCAAACCCACTGACAATAGGCTTGCTTTTCTTAATTACTTTCTTGGTAATTAAGGGTTGATCCACGTTCTCCCAGGGTGGATCTTGCTTGAGGACTGATGAAACAGAGTAGGAGCAGGACTGGAGATGGTTTAGGAGTCTTACAGCACGGGACTGGTCCGCCCGCAAACTTTCAAAAGCGCTTCAGAAGGCTATGGGCAGAAAACTGTACTTGCAGCTAAGGCTGTCAGAAGCATCTTCCAGGAGGTTTGTGTGTAATTAAAACTCAGTTTTAATTCTCACTGCTGACTCACAAGAGCAAAGTTTTTTTTTATAAAACTGTCCTATTGAGAGGAACTTGTGTTTTGAAGGCACAGAACTGGCACTGTAACCCCTTCAGCAAAAGGCAGTCAAACTTCTGCCTGTCGGTCCCTCAAACCCGACACGCGCAGACACACGCTCTCTCACGTTTGCCTTTCTGTAGTACTTCTAACCTGCATGTTAAGTACTCGATGTTTGCTAGGCTTGAAGATCAAGTAGCGGAGTCCAGTGCATATGTTGTGCGTAATGGTGATCCTAACTGCAGTAGCTTTATTTGTGCATTTGTAAATATCCAGTTAAGATACCAAGCCTGAATAATGGAAGAGAAGTGTTTTTTGTCAAGTGAAGAAATAGGTAATACTGTCAAAAATATCAAAGTTATTTTGATAAGGGAATCTGTGCTTAAAACCTGCCTTTGGTTTTGCCGACTGTGCTGATTGCAGCCTTTCCTAAAGTTAGGAAACTTTATTTTGCAAAATAACCCCAAAACCCAGTGAAAGTGATTTTTCTTTTTTTTAAGTTTGATTTTAAGAAGCAGTTTCCATGTTCAACTCGCTTCCTGCTCCTTCAATGTGAGATGAAAATGTTCTTTTCGTGTCCATCTAGTCCTTTATGCCAAAGGCAAATAATATGGGTCTAGCCCTCCCCTACACCTCTGAAAACTCTTGAACGC
>NW_010565398.1:19699-31160 GCF_000687285.1 Phaethon lepturus | reverse complement strand
GCGGTTATTACTGATTAACGTGTCAAAAAAACCTGTTAGTATGGTAATAGTAGTGCAGTGCCATTGGTGAAAACAGACCCAGAACCTTGATTAGCGTATGGGTGACCTGTTATGCTCTACAGTTTGGGGTTTTTTGGGCCGTCGTCCGTCCTTCCCCACCACCTCCTTTTGTAAGGGGAAAAGCCCTGCATCTTCATCTTGTGCTGAACTAATACTAAGCACTGATGAGGTGGGGAGGGAGAAGAGGATGTGGCTGCAAAAATCGAATACAGGGTCTTGCTGAAGTGCCGGGTTTGTTTGCAGTGCTGGGTCGTTGGGATGTTTTTTTCTTATCTTAGAACTTAATCCATTTACAGCAAGGTCTGAAGAAGAGTGGAGCTGGCAGTAGCTGTCATAATTGTACAACTTTTGAGGCTTTACTTTTCACTAAATGTCTGAAAAAAGACATGGTGACTTTCTCAGGAGAAAGCAACCATCCATATGCGTTTTAGTGTAGTAACCAACTGTGTCATATTAATGCTTAAACAAAAACCTCTAAAGCTTAACCCATGCCGCGCACTTTAAACCCAGGTTCTGTTTTGCAGCACTTTAAATCTGTCAGGTGTGGTTCATGCTGGTCCTGGCCTGGTTTTTAGAAACTTGTTTAGCTGGTGGATAGCAGTGGGCTTTCCTGGTGCTTGGGGTTAAGTTCAATCAAAGTTTGTCAAACTTACTTGTACTACTCTTGGGTATCTAGCAAGTATCCTAGTATTTTCTACAGCTACTGATTTCTGGCCCAAAATGGGATTAAGTGCTACTGCATGTGCTTAAAGCAAATGACAGCAGTTTTCTCATACTGAAAATTACATTGTTTGCAGAACAAAAAACCCAGCCAACCAAAAATGCCTTTCTTATCACCCTAGCCATCTAGCAAGTGACATAACGTTTGCTTTAGATCCAATTCCTTTTGCAGTGTAGTAGCGCTTTGTTAATTTTGTGCCATGGTCCCTGCCTGCACTTGCTGGTGTTGGTAAACTCGTCAATTTTGATCTTCCTGACTTTTTTTTTTTTTAAAGTTCTGGTTTACAAATGCAGAATGTAAGGAATAGACTTTACTACCTGAAAACTCTCTATAAACCAGCAATTCCTTACTTAATAAACTTGCTGTTAGCTCTCTGAGCCTTGAGTTAAAGTGAGAGGAAGAAGAGGCACAGTAGCAGTGGCGGGGGGCCAGTGTGGTCAGTGGAGAGAATGGTAGAGGGGCATTTCTTTTTGCTGAACTGGGATATCCAGAAATAGGCACATGCAGTTGTTTAAGTGCACTGCGTTTAGCTCCTATTACTTGTAACTCATTGAATCACCTATGCTTGGTTCTCCCAAATGGGATTTAATTGCATCAAGGACACTGAATTGGTCACTGCTTGGCCAATGTGCAGGAATATATGAAAGCTTGCAAAACTTCTATTTCTCTTTCCCCCTAAACAGAGCGTTTGCTGAAGATGACCTTGGAAGAAAGGCGCAAAGAGTACTTAAGGGATTATGTTGCACTGAAAAATATTCCAACGTGGATGGAAGACTTAAAAAGTAAGAGCGAAAGTGATGGTAAGTAAAACAAAGAAATCTCTTTAAATGTAGACCGTTCTGTTTTCTTAATCTGAAGCTACTTTTAGGAGGGCCAAGACTCAGAGCCCATGTTGTCACTAACAGCGGTAGTCTAACATGGGGACAAGAGCACTTTTGGGGTGGGGGGGAAATCCCCAACAAAATTCCTTAAAGCCTCGCTGGTGTGCACTAATTCAGCAAGTATGCCGACATGGAGTCATAACAACACCGATACCCTTAAGTGTGTAAAATAGTTATTCTCTACATGAGTCTTACTTTCCAGATTCTCCACCAGTCAACCATGCCTAGTGAACTCTGTGTTGGAAACTTAGTGAGCAAAGCAGAATGGAGAATCAGGGCAAAAGAGTGTTCTTGTGGGAGAGTGAAAAGCAGAGGGGAATTGTGTAAGTTGTGTTTTCTGAAAATCCAAAAATGGGACAAGATTGTGTTTGAATCCTCTCTTCAGAATAGCATTTCTTACTCATGGTCCTGCCTGCTTTCTTGGGCTGGGCAACATCAGCCTGGCTTGGATTAACTCTCCTTCTCTTCGCGTGTTATCACGGTTATGATCACCAGTAGAGTTGTCTGAATACTTGCAGTGAAGGCTGACCAAAAATGAGAATCTAATTCGCTTAGAGAATTCTGTACATAATTCTTGTAACAGTGCCTTGTTCTTTGTCTCGTTTTCTTTCATCTACACAAGGGTGTGGAAGAAGAGGGACTGTTTCTGAGCTGGTTTCATCCTCCTTTTTTCTTTCTACGTCTTGTTATCCTACTTGGCTGAAGCTTGTGGTTTTTGAAGGGGAATCTAGCTATGAAACGGTGTGTTTCCTGCTTTTGCAGATACAGGACTAGTTTTCTGACAATTGTTATCATTAAGGGCAAATACTGGCTTGTGTGAACAGCTGTGTAGAGTAATCTTGTGCCTGCAGGTGAACATGATCTTTATGATAATACTCCAGGTGAGATGAGACCTGGAATTAATCAGCTGTTTTTAATAAAATGGGAAAGCTGTAACACTTTTTTTTAGCACAATCTGGAGGAGCTGACAGATTTGCAGATGCTATTGTCATAAATAGCTAATGCTCTCCTCTACTCCTAAAAGCATCTTCAATGACTTTTGAAGTGAAAATGTGTCAGAGGTTGCTGAGCTCTTCAGTGCCCATGAATAGTTGTGTTACAACAACCCATAGACTTACTTCTCCCTTTGGAGTAGGTTTTTTTTTATATTTTACAATGTCAAGAAGCCTTTCCATCTAGAAAAACAAAGGCTGCACAAAAATGAAAAAAAGATTACCTGACTTCTACGAAGTTCACTTTGGAGGCCTGCAGTACGTGGGAATATGCAGTCTATGCTGTAGTTGAACTGGGACCCTCTTGATCCTTCCTAGCCTAAATGATGATTTTTATTCTAACTGCTCTCAGTTTCTGTATAATGTGCTAAAATTCACAGGTCTTGTATTACTGGAGCTGCTGAACGTGACAAGGTGTGGATTTACGTTGTGATTGCTGTTACAGTTCACATAAGCAAAATGTCAGTGTCTAATACGTGGGTGTTGAATCATTGCAGGGGTGAACGTAGCTTCTTGTAGCTGCTCTCACGTTCTTTCTGTTAGTATCCAGTACACTGCAAAAAGCGCTGGAAGGCAAAAGTTGTGCTGAAACACTGTCTTCTGCGCTGCTTGAGGCTTTTGTTATACTCTACATTTGGGAGAAAATATCCATAGCCACTTAGCCACAGCTTTCTTTGATGTGTTTGTTGTAAATAAGCCATGTGGAATAGTGAACTTCTAGAAGGTTAGATTGCTTTTCAACTGATCAGTGTAACTAAAAGATTTATATTAATGTGATTGTTACTGCATCTGTTTCAAACTTTATTTCCCTTAAATGTTGACCCCACTCTGAATGTGAGTGTGTAAGAATTGTCTTTCTGAGTGGAAATACTGAAACACGAGAATTTAAGTCTTTTTGCTGATGAGGACTTCTGCTCCGTATACTGGGACGTACAAAGCGCAACTGGTACAACCTAAATGAGACTCTGGAGAGAGCAAGTGAATCCCCAGGTGTGATGAAATCGGTGATGACTTGTCAATGCCGTGCCCAAGTCCTGATAGTTTTTTTCAAGTGAAAGGCTACTTCTTGCACTGACAAACTGAAGAGGTCTGAAGGTGGTGGTGGTGGGAAATCATCTGTATGCTTGATAAGCCAAAACAGCAACTGATGGGGAACGTGGAAAAACTTCTCTACCACTTACTTCTAACGCTGTATACAGTGAAAAAATGACAGATTGATTAGTAAAGTGTGGAGTGGCTGTTCAGGAAGAGTGATGAGGAGAAATCAAGGAAGGAACCAAGAACAAATAAACTGAAGGAGGTGCAATCAGCTGCTGGAGTGAGAAGCTGTAGGAGAAGAGGAGAACATCTGAGCTGGCAGCAGTCCCTGTAGATACTCACCTAGAAATTAAGGATGTTCAGTACTGCAGAAATTTTTGTACTGACTGTTAGGAAAAATTGCTTGAACAATACAAAAACTTTATGGTACCCCTTTTTAAATGCGAGTGACTCGCTGGAGGCTGTTAGGAGATTGCAGTTAAGCACACGTTTTTGATATATGGAAGTTTAACAGAAGATTATGCAAAAGTCTCTGTGTGGAACTGCTGAAACTGAAATGACCTAGAAGCTTCATGTTGGGAAGGAACCAGCCTGACTGCCATCATACTTCTGCATGCTCTTTATTGTCAAGTTTGGAGCACGTATCTTCGTTTGTGGCAGAAAGTGTTTCTTTTCCGTCCTTCGGTGTGAAATGGTGTTCAGAACTAAATTCTGAAGAAAATCAGTAAAGCTTGGAATAAGTTGATGTTAAGGTAAATTTTAGGAAGGCTGAAGTCTTTGTAACAGAGGGATGTATAATAATGTAAAGGGGCTTCTGGGCAGTGAAGTTAGGGAATTCTGAATGGCGGCTGGCAAGGGCTTTGTGGTTTGTTTTTAAAGCAGCAAAGGTGTTTGAACACATTTGAAGTTGAAAGCAGCTGTGTATAACTTTCGTCTTTGTTTTAGTCACAGAAGAGGGAAACAAAAACCTACAATTTTCGCAAGTGTCCTTATATGGACGTGACTAGCCATAAGAAATTAAGTTGGTGTATGTTTTGGCATGGAATTTGGTCGGTATTTCTGATGCTTTTTGATTTTTTTTTTTTTTTTTTTTTTCTTTGAGGGGTGGGCACAATGTGGAATACAGGGACCAAGCCTGGTGCCCGCTGCTCAGAACTGCAGGAAGTAAGCTGTAGTGGGCACGTGCATTTCCAGAAGGACTACGTTGTCAGCGCTTGGGTTTTGGTGTACGACTTGCCGGGCTGCACAAGTGGACCTTAGAGATCAAGTATCATAACATTGTCCCTTTTCCTTCCACAGCTGTTACTGACAAGTGGTCCTCTTTAATGTCAGAGGGAATGGTAGGAACTGAAGCAAATTCTTATTCTTGAAGTAGTTCTGTAAATGTAAGCTTGCTTTGTTTTAACCCCATTTACTAAGGAAATGAGGAACTGTCCGCTTTGGGAATGAAGGATGAGCCTGTCATCCAGGGCTGGATAGTACATAGATACTGTAATCTATTGTTCCTCCCACTTCTTAGCCTTCGGCTACACCGAAGGCAGACACATCTCATCTCTCTGTTACATACTTTGAAGTAGAGTTCCTTCCTGACAACATGTGAATAATGGACTTGTTTTCCGAAGCTCTGGAATTTGTGTATCTTTATTTCCATGCTGTTGATTATATACCACTTTGTGCTAGCCCCTCATCTTGTACAGCAATGCTAACTAATGTTTTCTGATGCTTGCTGAATAAAATGCCACCGTGTAGATGAATAACTGGAGTGTTTTTTTGAAGTTAAATACATACATTAGCTTTATCTTGGGTACACAAGATTATTCCCAAAGATGTCTTTACTCTTTTAGTGGGGAATGTGAGAAATTACTTCAGAAAACTTTTTCTTGAAAGCTTTTTGAAAAATCAGGGTCTTGGGAATTCTGTTGTCGCTGAGTTTTGTGTGTCTCTGGTAGAAAAATGTTTTGTTGCATTAATGGGATAATTCAGAAAATGGAATAAATTACGCAGTTTAACTCCAGGCAGCTGACAGTCCTGCTGACTCTCACAGCCTCTGGGATTCATTGCTATAGCAGCAGTGCCAAGAAAACGACAAGTTTGGGTGATGGTTTAAAGGTCTTTGCTAATGGTAAGAACTACTTTTGATTGGATGAAGTTAAAATGGAAGGGCACATTAACTGAGGTTTTTTTATTGTTATTTAAGATTAAATGACGTGAAAGGTCTACAGTCCTTTTTTTCCGCAACTCTTGAAGTATGTTTAGATGTTTTGGCAGCCTCTGGATTTTCTTAATCTGCCATATTTTTAGAAAATTACATTGTTCAAACTGTATTCAAATTAATCTACTTTAACACTGAGGGTTTTATGTATAATAGGAAAGTTTGGGTTTAATAGAAGCGTCTTTGTATTGTGAATCTGTAGCTTTCTAAATACTCACAGCGAGTTGACACAAGATTATAGAGACAAAATGTCTGGATGAGCCACTCAAAATGCTTCATGCTGAAAAGAAAGTGTGTGGTAATACCGAGCTCCGTTGACCAGCATTTTTTGAGGCGGTTAACTAAGCACAGGTAATACTGGGTTCTTCAGAGCATCTCCATGTCGCCCTGTTTGATGTGAATATCTGTCCATGCGGGAACCTGGAATCAAGGTGACGATCATCAAACAGCTTTTGGAAAGTAATGCCCCTGCTAAGCTGCAGTGGAATTCAGACAGATGTCTGCAAGCGAGAAATAGCATCTCTCTAAACCACTCATTTTCAGTGAGTTATACAGAAAAAGAAATTATGTTCTGCTAGAACATCAGGATTGTCAAAAGTTGCCTGAGAATCGATGAGGTCTGTCTGTAACAGCTACGTGAAACCAGTACGCTCCAAGACCACCTTCCCCTCCCAACAAGTCTGTTAGCTCGCATTCTTTTTTTCTTATAGTGACTTTAACAACTGTCTTTAGAACGGATTTCTAGCTGAGTGATATGGGTGACAGTAAATTGAGACATCTTTGCTCAGTGTGTTGCTTGATATCTGCCAGTCAATGAAAACGGTGCTTTTGCTACTGAAACTCTTCGGTTAAGTTCACAGTACAACAGTTTCTCAGCTGAGTTCACGTAGAAAATGGCAATAATTTGCGTACCGCAGTCCAGGATCTCCCGCTGATAGCTGTGGCCTCGAATGCGAGTTCCAGCTTTGCTTAAACTCATGCTGTATTTGTTTTTGTCCTTGCTTTTCGTATGTTGGCCTGCCGCTCCGTTACTCGTGCTAAACGCTTTATCAGAAGGTCTCTTGCGGACCAGTGTGTTTCAGGCTAGAGCGCGGTGTCATCTGGATGCGTGTGGCGATCGCTGCTTATTAATGGCTGTGTATAATAGCCGGGGGACCTCCACTGAAGGACTGACGTCAGCGGCTCCTGCGAGTTGTGCGACGAGCGTGGCGATGAGGTGCTCCGAGCGCTTAGGAGGTGACGCGCCGCTCGTGCGGGTGGCCGCCTGCCTGTTGGCCGTCAAGGAAGCAGCGAAGGCACCGGAGTGCCAAAAGCAGCAAACTTAAGTTTGCGGATCGCAGCCTCTTCTAAAGGCGTCCGGGAGCCTGCGCGCTCGTGGCGTAACGCGGGGTGGCTTTAACGCGGAGGCTCGAAGGCTGCCGGGGCACCGGGGAGTAACCGGAGCCCTGTGCGCGCTGCTTGCCCCAGGCTCTTGGCTGCCCTTTGGGGATGTGTCCTGAACAGATGCGAAGCTGCAGAGTGGCACGAATGTGACCGTGGGATTTACTGACCCCGCGCGCCTTTCTGTCTTCCTAAACACGCGCCTCGGCTCTTCTTTTCCAGAGATAGCCTCGCACAGCACCGAGGTGGGAAAAACTCGCGGTGTAAACTGGGAAGTACCCTGGCTGGGGGGAGTGTTTTTAGAGGCAAGTATCGCTATCTAGTTAGCGATATCCCCGATACAAGTGGATAAATCAGTGTTTGCTATGGTGGAGGGGGGGGAACTACAGCAAACAAAAAGAACCGATACGTATTCAATTGACCTTGTAATTCCCTGGTGAGCTGTATGCATATGACCTGTGTTGGATGGTTTAAATGTCAAAGAAATGATGCTTGTGTTACAATTTTCTTTAAAGTGTTTTTGGGGGGGAAATAAAAATGTTACTTTCAGCAAGTGTGAGATATGATTATTAAAAAGCAAAAAAAAAAAAAAAAATCAGCTCTATATAGATTAAGAACACATAATGCAGTGTGACTAATCCTCTCTAAGGAAGTAAATAATTTGTCTTTGTAATTAAGATGATGACTTCTTTTTAAGATGCTGTTCCATTATTTTTTTTTTAACAAGTTAACTTCCATACAGGGTAAAGCTAATGTGGGTCTTTGATAGAGTTACCATTTTGTGGCCCTTCTGCATGCAGCTGAGAGCACCCTCTCATCTCCAGTGGCAGCCAGCTCCTTGAGGGCAAGAGTTAACTGTAGGAAAGGAAGCTGCTCTCAGCAATAAATTGGTATCCTCACTGGAGCTCTGCGAGCTCTCAGCGCATTTTGGAGAGTAATAGTAGGTGGAGAGGCAGAGGGAAGTTAAGCACGTCTTTACCAGAAAGAACATTTCTAATGTTTAAGTGCTGGTGACAGGAGTCTTGACCAGATTAATAACTCCCAAGCTTGTCCTATGTGATATGAGAAGCCATTCTTTTTTTTTTTTTTTGAAGTTACTGAACATCACTGTAGACTGAAATTCTGTACTTGAGGCCCCCAAGGAAGTACTAACTGGAGTTAGAAAGTCCAGATGAGGCAGTGTGCTGCCAGCTGGTAGGCTCATTCAGACTGCGAGGAGGGATGGCTTTAGCAGCAGTGATGCTGTGTGTAAGCCAGTATGTGCTGCTCCTCCGAAAATGCTGAGGAAAAGTGTAGGGTTTCTGAAGTTCCAGCCTGGAATTTTTCAGTGACTGACTTGTCTCCGTGTTCACGACTAGTAAGGGAAAGAAGAATAGTAACTTTTTGAGTGAGGTACTTGTCTCCTGCGTATGTTAAACTAATAGGTTATGCATCTTGGTTTCCAGTAATTTGTGTTTATGTGTATGTCTGTCTTTTCTCATTTGATTAATTTTTTTTTCCCCCTCCCATTTTGTATATAAAGGATGAGCTCCTTTTGAGCATGGGGAATTGCAAGATCAAATCCCCAAATTAATTTCCTGCTCTACAAAGACCATTTCAGTAAGGCATCTAGTTTTGCTCCGTATGGTAGCTTGGCTAAAGCCCTAATCTATAATTGATGATGGATTGTGGCATATGTCTTCACAGCCTTTTGCAGACAGATGTGAGCCAATGTGCCAGCCTGACTAGAAGCTGTGTGTCTATGATTAGGTTGAGGCCACGATCACGCTGTTGAAAGCTGTACCCTTGTCATGGTTTGCTAGAGTAAACCTGTTGCCCTGTTGACTGGCTGTATGACTTTTGGATATCTTAAATTTGAATGTAGGTGGAAAAAGCTGATCTCTTCCTGCACAAGACTGGGAGCCTCTTTTGATAAGCCAGTAAAAGAGACTGGTATGGCTTCTCTTAATTCACTGTAACTTTGATGTGACAGACATTTATGAAGGTGCTGAACTTAGTGCTTCAACTAGGATTTGCTGCCTGGGACTAATAATAAATAGTGATCACACGGGGTAGGCCTGTCCACTGGTGCTGACTGGATGTGGGAGGCTTGCATCAAGTCTGAAAGCTAACCACTATGTAAGGGTACTGGTTTACCTCCCTTGATAAAGAGAGTGGGGTCATTGATGCAGTTTAAGCTCATTGAGCTCTCTCTTTGGATCATGTTAACCAACTCTCATGCATAGCTGCGTTTGCTTCATGCACAATTAAACACTTGATTACACGTGTGTTAAAAACCCAATCATTGGAAACCAGATAAGCTTGGTTTCCCTTTTTCTGTTCACTACAGCCGAACTGCTCACCACGTAGAAACGTCTCTAACAAGCCAACTAACGTCCGAGTAAGTTGTTGTAGTACTTCCTATGTGAAGTGATATGTGGCTTTCTCTGTCAGAGGGCATCTAGCTGGTGTGCTGTTGGAAAGCCCAGCTGACAGAGAATTCCTTAGCCCTGTAGGAAATGCTGCATACAAACGTGTTTGTTAAGATGTACAGAAAATGCTCTTCTGTGCTGGAGAGAAGGCCTGACAATCTAGTTTAAATGTAAACTTCTATTTTGCACAGCTTTAAAAACCATTGACATTTCAATTTCACGTGTGGCTCCATTCCACTATGAAATAATTTTTATTTAAATGGGAGGAGGGGGAAGCATAATGTTTGTGCACAGAAAAGGTGCTGAGACTTGCGGCTGTTGTGTGATGACTTGGCATGTTTGCAGAAGTGTGTGTCACAAAGACCTTTACCAAAGTCTCCAACTGTTTTTTTTGTGGACAGGATGCTATGGAATGCACATCTTGCAAAATTAAACCTCTCAGCCTTGTGCTGGTATAGCCAACACATTTGTTTCTGAAAGTGTAAATAGTTTTCTACGTGCGCCTTTGCACTAATAGCATCTCCAGGAGTTCATGATCAAACACTTGAGTTAGAAAAGACTGTTCTATGGTTTACCAAGAGGATTCTGTCCAAAAGACTTGGTACATCTCTAATGCAGATATGAAGAAAGTGTAGAACTAGTTGCACCATCTGTCTTGCTTGAAAACGTTTATCTGCCTTATCCGGCCCTTTGCTTTTTTACAGAGGCTTTTTTATGCAGATATGGGCCTTTTTGATTGTCTCTCTGGTACTGGTGGTTAGTCTGTAAAGGTGTTGCAAGTTACTTGTTTTTTCATTTGGTCACAAATATGACTTGTAGTTGAAGTTCATCCTGCCTTGGATTTATTGCTGTATACTTAATGCTATCTTTTCTGTGTGAATAAGGTACTCTCTAAAAAAAGACACAGCTCTCCTGCAAACATACCGTGTGTTGTTGCAGTGTTGCCCTTTTGGGGGAATACTTAATGAGTCTACATCAGCTGAAAGCAAACCTCAGGCTTTATGTAAGTGTCACTGAGAGTATGGATCAGTCATATTTAAAGGAAGAGTAGAGTTCCATTTCTTTTTTCCCCCTCTTTCTGCATTGTTACTGGAGTTCTTACAAGGGAAGGTTTGTAAGTGTATTGCAAATAACTAAATCCAGACAGAATAGATGGTGCTCACCAACATATGCTTGTATTGACTTAAGGGCTTTGAGGTTTGGTGCGTCTCTTATTTCCAGGTAGAAAACCAAGGTAGAGCTAAACTTTTCTACTAACTGCTAATGAGTTTGTAATCACTTGTGAGTTTGTATTCCTTTCTATTTTGCAAGTCCTTAAAGTAACAAACTATGACTTGCAGCACTAATGGGTCTTGGTAGAGTCCTCTTCAAATATTGAAGATTTCCGTCTGTACCTTGCTGTTTGGATTGAAGCCCTGTTGTTTCTTAGGGTAGCAAATGACATGTATCTTGGTGAGTAGGGAAGGGGAAATGCCACAAGGTAAGCGCTACCCACCAAGCCTAATGTCTTCATGGGGAAAACATTGTCTTTTGTACTTGCACAAAAACTTACCTGTCTCTCTTCTGGTACTAGAAGACTAAAATTTCCGCTCCTCCCATCAGGTAAGCGGTTGTCACTATGTCTCATGCAGAGAGGTTCTTGAATGACAATGCCATGAAATATTTGCTGACGGTTTTGCAGAAGTTTCATAGTTTGCTGGTAGTAACTTCTTATTTCCAAGCTCCACACTAAGTCCGACAAAAGACTGTAGTGCTCAACTAGAGAA
>NW_010565398.1:3922-19668 GCF_000687285.1 Phaethon lepturus | reverse complement strand
GTAGGGAATTCAAAAAACAGAGAATGTAGAGTAAAAATTACTTACTGCTTAGTAAGCTACTGAATTTATCGCTTTTCACTATAAACTTATTTTAATTCTGCTTGATGGTGTATGTGCTGTGCACACCTATTCAAGCACTTCTTAGTAAATAAAATAGATGCTGCTGAAGACTGAACACCTGGTTACTCATGAAAAGGCATTCTTTTTCTGGCCAGATTCTAAAGCTGAGGGAAGGAACACTGTGCTGCATGTAATGTAAGTCTTGGATGAAGGCTCATACTTATCCCAGGAGGTGCTGGATTGATTTGAACATACCAGGAGTAGTTGTTTGAATGCTGTGATATTACCAAGACACAACTCTTGCAGTAAAGGCAATTTGCTTTGTCTTTGAAGGAATCTAGTGAAGTAGCATCTTTCAGCTTTACAGAAAAGTATCAACATATGTCTGTGAGGCAAGGAACAGTTGTCAAAAAGAGTATAGTATGTTTTTCTTCTCTGTTTTTGAATTTCCATTGTTAATTAAAAGCTGTCTGTAGTAGAGGGGGGTTATCAAGTAGGAATTGAGTCAGATATGTTGCCGCATAGTTCTTGCCACCACGTGACCTTGGTGAACCATGCTTCAGTACAACACATGCTGCTCCTGTTCTGGAAGAAGGATCTGTGTATCAAAATTGTTGCTGTCCCTCAGACTGAGGTACTGATAACCGGGCTTGGGCAAGAACTTAGTAAATACGCTATCCAACAGCATTTTTATTACAGTATATAGTCACGAAGTCATGAATTGCTCTGCAGGCTCACATTAAAAAAAACAACCACAACTAAACAAGACAGTGATGGAATGTGTTTCGTTAAATACACAGAGCAGAGCTCCTTCTGGGTCACGGCTAAACCAGCAGCCATTCTGAGGGACCCTCAATCATGAAAACTCAAGCCAGCAGAAGCAAGTGCAGCAACCATAGCAGCTGGATGCTGACTCTGAGTAAACACAAATACCCTAGGGCCTCAACCTACTTACGTCATGTCTTCACTGTCACTGTGCATGCCACTGAAGTGAGAAGACATTGATTTACAAATTGACAATTGCTTGTCCCTGTAGACCAGGTTGTATCACAAATAAGTACTGAGAAAGTATTCCTTTTCCTTTCGCTTTGTTATTTCGGTGTTCTCAAACTTTGGGCTTCTGTACCCTTGCAGTCCATACCTAGTCTTCCCTCATTTTAAAAAAACTTCAGGAAAAAAGCAAGCTTCTCCATTCTCTCTCCTTCCTCTGCTCCCAGACTTAAAGGGTTTTTTGCCTCTCAGTTTTGTTTTTGGGGGACATACAGAGCTGTGTGGGATAGGCTAAGGCAGAAGTTGGAACATAACACTCGAAGGACTATGCAAGAACTTTGTAATACAAGAATAACTGGATTTTGCATAAGCATTGTGTGCATTGTTAGGACTGACTGGCTATTTTTTAGTGATTTTCATGGTATACCACTCTTTCTCTCTTTAATGTGTAACATAGTCCACAATGGCTCCAATTCAATCACGTGGCTGAAAAGTAGAGGCTCATATTTACATCCCTGTTTGTGGGCTGCTGATAGCCATATCACTACATTTAACTTGGACCAAGCGAGTTAGTTCTGGGCTTTTTGCAGTAGCTTTAGAGTGGTGTGTTATAGCACTGTTGAACTCAATTACAGTGTAGTTGGCTGGATGTGGGCTTCTCAGTTAACCAGTGGACATCAGGTGATGCTCACGTCCTCAGATGGGGGTATTTCATACCTCCTGAAAAACCTAGAATGGGAGATACCATAACCTCCTGACCTGAAAGATGGGGCAGAGTGCATCCTCAGCAAATTTGTGAGTGGTACAAAACTGGGAAGTATAGCTGATGCACCACATGAGCCACAAAGATGATTAAGGGACTGGAGCATCAATTCTCTGAGGAGAGGCTGAGAGAGCTGGGGTTTAGCCTGAAGAAAAGATGCTCCAGCTGGGATCTGATCAATATTTATAAACATATGATGGAAGGGTGCGAAGAACATGGCTCCAGACTCTTCTCAGCAGTGCACAGTGACAGGACATGAGGCAATGGGCACAAGCTGAAACAGGAAATTCTTTCTGAGCCTAAGAAAACACGTACTTACTGTGAGAGCAGCTGAACACTGAAGCAGGTTGCTCAGAGGTTGTGGAGTCTCAGTCTTTGGAGATACTCAAAATCCAGCTGGGACAAGGTCCCGGGCAGCTTGCTCTGGGTGACCCTGCTTTGAGCAGGGAGGTTGGACTTGATGATCTCCGATCCCACTCAGCCTCATCCCTTCTGTGATTCGTGGTGTCTGTAACCCTCATAAGCTTCATACTTGGCTATAGTTCTTGGCTGATCCAATTATGCCATTTTATAATTAGCTGAAACAGAGCATATTGGCAGAGTGTGCAGCCAGGGAGAAGGTGTTGGTGTTCATCATCGAGTGCCTTTGACTTGCATGTTGTTCTGCGTTTTTGGCTAGGTAGAAAGTGATTTGTCTGAAACAGATGTTTCCTCCTTGTGCTCGGGTTCTGATCTCGTTTAAGTCCAAGAAGTGATAGAGCAAATCTGTACTACAAATCTGAAGTACTAGAGTGCATCTGTGAACGCTTTCCCCCTGGTGATGGAACATATGGAAATAATGCTTATCTTGATTTAGATAAGCAATTGCCTTTCCTGTACAATCATCCACAGTTAGTAGGAGTAGAAGCAGGCACGTAATGTGACAGATCTTACAATCTGTCTTTTCTAACGCTTCGTAAGACTATGCAGAAACAAATGGAATGGAAAGCTGTGTTAATGTGAGGTTAGTAATTGCTAATAGTGTGTCATTTTTAATCTGTACAAGACACTTGTAAAAACAAAGCACTAAAAAAAAAAAGGCGCTGAAGGGAAGAGTGCACGGAGTTATGTAGCAGAACGGTTGCTGTACCTTTCCCTGTGGTCAGATGCACTCTTAAACTCCCTTGTTTTTTCATCAGCCCAAGACGAGCGGAGCAGTGTCCCAGTCCAGACTTTTGCTGAGGATTCTCCTAGGAGTGGAAGGGCTGGCTCTTGTCTGGGGTTGGTGTTGGCTCTCTTGTCCCTTGCTCAGGTTCTTTTCCCAGAGCTTTTTCCAGATGGTGTTACGGACTGCTGTTGGAGAAGCCTTCCTTGTGGGGATACGTGTTTCTACTAGTAGCTCTTGTAGCAGGCATGAGATAGTGGGCAGACTTACTATTTATTTTTAACTTGGAATTAATTTGCTTCCCTTAGCTGTGAATTCTAAAGCTGACTGTAAATGATCAAACTCTCCCATTTTCAGCTTTGTTTCGTGCAGTTCAGTCTGCTACTCTAGTTTTTATGAACTAGAGGGGGGGGAAAAAAACTTTGTCTGACTTGTTTAACAAAGTCTCATTTTAATACCGCAAGTCTGTGAGCCTAGCTGCCATAAATACTTTTCACTTGCAGTTTGATTTCTTCTCTTATCTGCTTTTGTTCGTGGAGTGCCAAGAGCCCCTTTTTTTTTTTTTTGCCATAGGTATCGCTTTATACTATGGGGTTTTAGTAGCTATTTTTACTGCTTTGTGTGTGCTCTACTCTTTAATTATCAAATAGTTTTAAAATAAAAATGTGTTTTTAACAGAAGCTCTTCCAGCTGTAGGTTTTTCTCCTCCCTTTGGTTGTAAGCTCTTTTGGTATTGCTGTAGGGATTTCAATAATTGGATGTCTGAGACCTGTTTCAAAAATTAAGATACTTTAAAATGTGCTAGACTTAAAAATCCTGGATGTTTTAGTGGTGACTGAGTTTCACGGTTCGTTTTATAATGGTGTTAGGTTTGAGCTGTACCAGCAGAGCAGATTCATGCCCTTTATAGGGACTCCCTCTAGTGAGCTGTTCTGAAAGTCCTTTTTCCTTCTAATTCTAAAGAACTTCATGTGTTTTCTTTCCAAGTGCAGTTTTTGTTCACTGTGTTATAATGTGTTATTCTGTACATGCATAAGATGGAAGAGTCCTTCTCCTTTGATGTGAGCTAGAAGGAATTGTAAGTAAAGCTGAGGGATAGGACTGCCTATTTGCTGTACTTGGCGTTAAGACCTCAGCTTATGAACTTCATACTTCAAGAAAGATGTGCTTAGAAAAAGCTCAGAGGCATTGGGTGCATGATTGAAGGCTCAAAGGATGTGACATAGGAGGAAAAAGCTGAAGGAAGTTGGTTTGGGTAGACAGAGGGATGGAAGATGATGGAGTGGATCTGGAGGGAAAGGTGGTGGTGGGACAAAAATTTTCAACTGGTTTCTGAAGTTGAAGATTTTCAACTCTAATATATTCCTGAGCCTGGGGGGAGATGGGGGGAAAGGAGGACCTAGAGCACTCGTGGGTGGCGGGTTTTTTGTTTCTGTGTTTTTTGTTTTGTTTTTTTTTATTTAAAGACACACTGTTGTGTGTCTTTAAAAACAGGCTAAACAAAACAGGTTTTTGGGAAGGATGTCACAGGATCAACTCCGTCCTTTGTACATGTGGGTATACAGATGATTTAATGACTGTTGACTTTGCTTTCTGATAGGTGCCACAGTAAGCTTGTTCACAATACTAAAGTTTAAAAAAAAAACCTGTCTATTTTTGCTTTATTTCTGTATTTGGTATTTTCTTCAGTATATCGCTACCTTTCTGTAACAGATGTTGTTTCTTGATGATTTTTTTTTTTCCCCTCCTGTCAAAGTCACCGCAGAGAAGGGATGGATAAGATCTGGCTTAGGGCTAATTAGGCAGAGGAGGAAAGTTTGAGAACTATTTAGGTCAGATAACTGGCAGAAATGCTGAGTAGGCACATGAGGAAAAACCTCAAAACTTAGTCTTACGAACTGCTTTCATGCTGGGTGTTCCCTTTAGGCTTCTGTTGGGTCCTCACCTGCTTGTGAATATGCAGATTTTTGTCGTGCTTGTGGGGTTGCTTTACATCTCAGTGTCTCACTTTTCAAATTTAATTTCATTTCTTTCCAATGAATAGACTTGAACAGACTCTAGTTATGCCAACGGTCATTTGACAGTGGAGTTTCTATTGTGTGATGTGAGTGGAAATTAGAAAGGCATTTCAAAAGTTTGTGAATATTCCATTTACCCTCCTCCTTAATAGTTTTCTTTATGTCAAATAATTCTTTGAATTCATCTGAACCTGAAAGCTCTAAATGGTTCTGAAATCTACCTGCATGGGAGATGGTTTCTTTGCTGATGCTTTCAGTCCAAGGTCTTGAATTACGTAGGGCCCTTTATTCCAGAGGCGGGTTGGCATTCACTGGTCCTGGGAAGTCATCAGGGATGAAGGCTCTGGGATTGCACTGTCTCAGAAATCGGCTAGCCAGACTTTCAGTGAACGTACCTTGTAAAATTCACATTAAACTAAACGAAAAAGGGTTTATTTGCTTTTGTCATGCACACACTATTGTAATGAAATGGGTGAAATATTGATGTGCTGAAACTGCAGTTTGAGTCCATTTGTAATCCTTACCATTGACACAACGTGTGTAAATTCTGAGACTCTGAGATTAAGGAAGGAAGATGAGTAACAAAATTGACCTGGGGGAGGTAGCGAACAAGGTGGTCAAACTAATGCTGGTTATCACTGCTTTATGAGAGCTCACCTTGTCTACCTTTTTTTAGGAGCACCTCCCAGTTAGCCTCTAGTCTTATTTTTTCAGTGGAGATGGACATGGGTTACAGGTGGGTGCAAAGTCTTACTCTGGAGGAAGGGAAGCCCCAGAAGCAGTCTCCCTGGGGGGTATGCAAGGATAAAACCCCAAATAAAGCAGAAGCTATTGCTCGTATGATGCCACAATCCTATTTCAACAGCTATTTTAGCATTTTAGTCACCATGGCCTGATTAAAACTGGTGATCTGAAGGTGTCCAGGCTTCTTGTGCATGTGCTCGCTACATGTTTGGCTTTGCTTGTGAGCCAGGAGAGCTGTGGTGATGGAGGAGATGGGAGCAGTTCTTCCAGCAAGGAAGGAGCTTTGCTTCCAAGGCGGTCTTCAGCTGGGTGATCTTTAATCTTCTACTGCCTCGTAAATTTTGCTGTAGCTATCCTGGGATTCCTGTGGAGGTACTTCAGAAAATTCAGTCTGATTCTGCTTGCAGCTTTGTCCTGAAAACTTCTCATATTTGCACCCACAGACAAACAAAACATTTTCTTATCTTGGAGTCGGTGATGTTTCCATCTAAAACTGGGACGGACTTTGTCGTAGCCTTGCTGTAGCGTGGGTTTAGTTGGTGGGTTGTGGTCAGCACCACAGTCCAGTTGGTAGTGTGGCCAGCAGGAGTAGGGAAGTGATTGTGCCCCTGTACTCGGCACTGGTGAGGCTGCGCCTCGAATACTGTGTTCAGTTTTGGGCCCCTCACTACAAGAAGGACATTGAGGTGCTGGAGCGTGTCCAGAGAAGGGCAACCAAGGTGGTGAGGGGGCTGGAGCACAAGTCTTATGAGGAGCGGCTGAGGGAACTGGAGTTGTTTAGTCTGGAGAAAAGAAGGCTGAGGGGAGACCTTATCGCTCTCTACAACTACCTGAAAGGGGGTTGTTGGTCTCTTCTCCCAAGTAACCAGCGATAGGACGAGAGGAAATGGACATTTCCAACAATGGAAAGTTGTGCCAGGGAAGGTTTAGATTGGGTATTAGGAAAAATTTCTTTACCGAGAGCATGACCAACATTGGAACAGGCTGCCCAGGGACGTGGTGGAGTCACCATCACTAGAAGTGCTCAAAAAAACATGTAGATGTGGCACTTCAGGATATGGTTTAGCGGGCACGGTGCTGTTGGGTTGATGCTTGGACTTGATGATCTTAAAGGTCTTTTCCAACCTTAATGATTTTGTGATTCTGTGGGTTTTTTTGGTTTTGTTTTTAGGACTGGAATATATATGAATTTTTCTGGCTTTCCAACTGTTCTGCCCTTAAGGTGCATTCTGGACAACCAGTGTGGAGATGCTCGAATGTTTGATTTGCTTGGCCAGCAGGCTTTCTTACCTCTAAAAACTTATGCCTTTGAGTCTCGGGATTCAACTCCTGTGTTGTATCTTACATTGAAGAGTAGGTTACATAGCCGCCGCTTGAGAGGATTTATTTCTTGAGTATGTCTGTAAAGCTGTTTCATTAATGAGAGCAAGAAATATTCTCATTACGCTACAAGTGCAGGTTCAATCTGTTGCTGCTAGCATTTTTATTAATGCACTAGTATGTACACATGGTGTGCCTCCTTTGCGACATACACAATGCCCTGGAATTACTGGTTTGTCCTTGCTGAGTTATGGTACCATGAATTACGGGATAATACCTACAGCATTTGACTTTCTTGGGTGTATTTGAGGACTCGCCATACTTATTCACAGATCTGAGATTCATCGTTACCTTGGGAAGAGACCTTGAAGCAAATGATTGCGGGTTTTTTTTTTTTAATCTGAGAAGCAGACGAAAATGTGTGGTGAAGGAAGAGATGGGAGACAAAGATGAGAAGTGAGTTATTTGTAACGGCCAGGAATGACTTCACAGTCCCTGCCAAGATGACTAAATTGATTACAGGAGAAGAAAATATCCTAGATCAGATACCAGTTTTGACTTTGTTAGGAAATGTTGTCTACCAGCCCCAGAGATCTTAACAGATGGCAAAATAAAAACAGTCATCTGTCCTACAACTATTTGTATGATACTGGGATTACTTTTGTAATCAGCAGCATATTAGTAGACTTGTTGAGTGTCTTTGCGAACAAGACTTGGCTCTCCATGGCTTCCATCAGTGTTGAGCATCCTTCTGTAACACCCAGAATGAAGGAAAGTAAGCACAAGCTCAAATCCTCTGTTAAATCAGACTTTTATTGAAAGAAATGAAGGTAATCTATCAAAGATGTACAAGGCAGCATATGCTTTTACTGCTGAACTGTATTAAAGACAGAGGTCATCAGGGATCTCCCAAGAACTCTGGGGCGGGTAAGGGGCTTGCTGAAGAGGATGTGGTAGATCACATAGGAGTGTGTTTTTTTCTCTCACAAGATAGTGAATTTACTAATGCTGTTCTGTGCGGAAGGAGTCTCAGGAGAACCACACTCAAATTTATTCAGTGCTTGCAAAGAGTGGGAACTAGAGGCAAACTTGTGAAGGTTGTGGAAGATAGAAAATGTGGAGGCAGCGCCGGTGTGCACAACATCATGTTGTGTGGCACCCTGCAGAAAGAGTTAGATGAACTTGCTGGTGAATTGACTAAGGGACATCTTAGCTTTCCCTCTGACTCAGAAATTGGTAATAATAAGAATTAGCTTTTTTTAATGTGTGGTATCTGTTTTCCTCATGGCTCTTCCTAGTCCTTTTTTTGGTGGTTTTTGTATTGTGTTGTAGTATCCAAACTGTACTTTCTATTTGAACTTACATGGTTTTAGTTTAGAGAATTTGATGTGTTTGACTTGACGTTAACTAGTGTTGCAGTAACTCTGGCAGAAGGTGGAAGGGAAGGACGATGGTCTGCATTTAAATTTGGCAGAGCTCCAATAGGAGCTGTCCTACTTGCTGGCGGAATGCAGTTAATGTGAAAGCAGATAATAAATCAGGCTCTGTAAATCAGTCACAGAGGCTGATTTTTATTTTAATAGAAGTCAACAGCTTACTGCAATCGTTACCTTCTCTGGAAAAACAGATGAACAGTATAACTTTTAGGTTAGAGTCATATAAGTTTCTTATTATGGTAATAAAAACTTGATACCTTTCCACGGAAACACTCTTTGCTTTGGTTAAGACACTGAGGGTGATCTGGTGGCAATGGAATAGTCGCTTTAGGAGCCCAATACAGAAATTAAACTCATGAACACATGCACTAGAATACAAGACTATCTTTATGCTAGTGTAAGTCATAGTGGCGACGTATCTGTTGCTGGAGGTGGCATGGATTCTGCACTACGCGTTTGATAGCTAATCTAAAGTAGAATTGAGTGAGACTAGTTATTTTGGAGTGGTTGAGATAAATGATGGTTTCTGATAGGAGTCATTTGTGCTGAAGTTAGAAGAGCAAGAGCTAAGATCATAGAGTCATAGAACAGTTTGAGTTGGAAGGGACCTTAAAGATGATCTAGTTCCAACCCCCCCTGCCATGGGCAGGGACACCTTCCACTAGACCAGGTTGCTCAAAGCCCCATCCAACTTAGCCTTGAACACTTCCAGGGCTGGGGCATCCACTTCTCTGGGCAACCTGTTGCAGTGTCTCACCACTGTCATAGTGAAGAATTTCTTCCTTACATCTAATCTAAATTTACCCTCTTTGAGTTTAAAGCCATTACCCCTTGTCCTATTCGCTACATGCCCTTGTAAAAAATCCCTCTCCAGCTTTCTTGTAGGCACCCTTCAGGTACTGGAAGGCTGCAGTAAGGTCTTCCTGGAGACTTCTCTTCAGGCTGAATGACCCTGACTCCCTCAGCCTGTCTTCATAGGAGATGTACTCCAGCCTTCTGGTAACAACTTGTTTCTACTTATGGTTGCTTGTAAGGCTGACAAATTTGAGCAGGTATACTTGAATTGGTGGAAATTCATTAAAATGAAGGTTGATGTAAAAACTAAAGGGCCAAATTTGTTTGGATTCCTACCTTCTCACTAAATCTTCCCTTGAGGCTTTTTCACTTAAAAATAAATTTTACTTGTTCTGAAGATTGGGAACTGTTTCCCACTTAAATTGTCACTTTAGCAATTCAGTTACGTTTCTAGCCAATATATGAACTCAAGCCTCTTCAGACACTTGGCTTGTGTCAGAAAGCATTGATTTAAAAAAAATAGTAATAAAAATCAATTAAACAATCTTTCCATCTCTCCTTAGTTCTTTGCTAATGATGTGGATGTCTAACAGTACAAGACTATGTTAAGCTTTTGGCCAGTATGTGTTTGATGTAACTGAACAGATAAATAGATTGAGTATTGTGTAAATGAAGTGAATTGGTGATGCAAAAATTAAGAGTTTACCAGAATAAGAGGCCTATTATAATATTTTTTTAGTAACGAGTATTTTGAAAGTTAATGTATGTTGTGTCTTCACCCATCCTCTAGTTGACTAATTCAAGGTGGCAAAGCTCCCAAGTTTAAATTTACTGGTCTTTTAATTCTGTTTTTATCTTCTCCCCACTACCTGTTTCCAGGGCTAGTTCTGAATTTTGGGGCCGTTGGCAAACGACGTGCTTGTGTGGTGTGGTGTGCGTTCACAGTAATTCTGAGTTGGATAAATTATTGCTTCAGTAGGAGGATTATCTTAACTAATTTTTCTTCCCTCCCCCCCATGATGTGCACCTTTGTGGTTACCAAAGAAAATTATTTGATGGATCTAGCTCCAAAAACTGTGTATGTTTATACATTTTTTTTTTTTAAATCAAATGGTATGTGGGCAAAGAATCAGTGCTTCATAGTAGTTTGTATTTGAAAACAAATAAAAAGCAAGCAGTGTGATTTTTTAGGGAAATGCTAGTATCTTTGTGGGTTACCGGTGCCCTCTCGAGGCGAAACTGAAAGATGCAGCAGTCTGACACCCATAGTATAACTGGAACTGTTGATACCTGCTCTGGACTTCTAAACGGGGACCTCAGACCCACGTTTGTAATGTGGTTTTACTGCTTGCTTGTTTTTTAGGTGAAGACGCTAAAGAAGATCTGCAGGGGAAGAAAAGTCTGAGCGAGAAAGTCTCCCTGTATAGAGGTGACATTACACTGCTTGAGGTTGATGCCATCGTTAATGCTGGTAGGTGGTTAAATGCTTTATGTTGTTATGTCTCAAAAATCCTTTATAGTGCCGCGTTACAAGTTTGAACTTTGAAAAGTTGCATAAAATTGGTATGTCCTGTGGAGATCTGTTGGAAACTACGTATTTTTTCCTAATTTCTCGATATTGCTTTTTTTCATCCTGCGTGCCTTTACTTTGACAAGGATTATTGTGAAACTTTAATAGCATGGTCACCGAGAAAAAATAATGATCTTGCATCCATTTTTTGACTTGAGTAGCTGAGACTTCACGCTTCACATGGTAAAAGGCTGAACTTTGATACTGAGCTACTGCAGTATGAAAACTGCAATGAAATAAAAAACATTCCAGTCTGCTTCTGTAAATCAAGACGTTTGTGGGCTGAGTGGTGTGAAAGCCTTAACAATAAGGCAATAGGAAAACTGAGTTTCTGTTTTATGTGGTTTGAATGTTTGCTGTCTTGTAGGGAGATGATATTTTTCAAATTTTTGATGATGACCTACAGAGTTCTAAATGTTTTAGTACCTCTTCTTGCTCAGTGACCGCGTCTCCGTGTATGCAACTGAGGTGAAGAACTGTGTGTAGCATCTTCTTGTGACAAATGTGGGGTGAAATGCCTATGCAATTAAGTTCTTTGTGCATTAGGTTATAATAAGCTAATTTGGCTGGTTGGGAAAGACTTCCCCACTTGCTGTGGGAAGGCTTCCCCCCGCACACATGCCCCAGCCAAATCTTGTCTTCACTCCCCACCCCAAAAAGAATATGGTTTGTGTGTCTGGAAGTTGGAATCCCCCCTAGTATTTGCCTGGCATTGTCCTTGGTTGTTGAGTATTGATTCATTTTCAAGAGCTAATTTTTGGTGGTATTCATTTATTGGAAGGAAACATACTGCGGTATCTTCTCTGTGATGGAATAAAGTGCGGAGATTTGCAAGGTTGTGTTGGCCAAAATTGATGTGTTTGCTTATCCCAGTGAAAAGCTGCGTGGAGATATTTGCTCGTGCCTGCAAAGAGTAAGGAAATCTTTGCTCATACAGTGTAGAAGTTAGTAAACAGACTCTCTCAGACTGTTTCAGGTGGTGTTTCTCTCTGCGTGACTCCCCACTTCACAGTGGAGACATGCTACTGGGTTTTGTGAAGTACGGGTAGAACGCTTAGTTATCTCAAAACGCATTTTTGTACTCCAGCAGGTAATGAGGATGGTATTTCCATGCAAAATTTTTAAATTAATCTTCTAGTTTACTGGTGCACAAAAGCCTTTCTAAATTACGGACAAACAATACAGTAGCATCCATGTAACTCAATCCTCTCCTCGCTATGTTGGCAAGGCCCCTGAAGCCTTAATCTTTTTACTTTTTTCCCCCCTTACTCCTTTAAGATGATATTTCCAGTAGTGCTCTCACTGACTTCCTTACTTTACTACTCTACAGTAAGCCAATATTAGCATACTTCTCTCAATTTGTATTTAGATTCTCGTTGTTCATAGGGGTCTCTCGAATTACAGGCTGGAACTAGTTGCAGATTAGCTTTGTAATAGGAATACTTTGCTTTTCTTGATTTAAAGGGGTTTTCTCTCTTTCTTGAAATGTCCAAAAACGTACATCCCAGACTACCGATGACATTATCTACCTGGAAGCTTGCCTGCCATCCTGGTAAGGAATGCATCTATCTGAGTAGAAGCAAAAACCAGAACCTAATTCAAATCAACACATATTAGTATGTAAGTTTGAGGAAAGGATAAAGATCACTCAAAACAACACAAAAAGACTGAGGTTGAAAGACCTAAAGACGAACAGAGGACTCTTGAAAGATTTAGAAGGCTTTTGGCAAGAAGAAAGAAGTTGTTTCTACTGATGTCTTCTGTAAGTAAGTTAAAGAGGAGTTGGACTTGGGCTTAATGAGTGGTTTGGGTTAGGTGTTGGGAAAACTGATTTGAAGGGACAGCGATACTTTGCTGTATCAGGCTGAGACGTAGCAGCAGTCCTAGGTTGGGGCATTGGAACGGGTGGATTTTTGAGATTCTTCTAGGCCTCTTTTTCTGTCCTCTTTTATAGTTACTATGGTGTATAATATATTAAGTATTAGGAGTTGTTAATATGCTTAGGTTAAAATACTGACCTGTAGTTACCTAGAAAAATCAAATATTTTTTATATGTCAATGCAGTAATTAAATTTTAAGTGAAAGCCTTTGATTTGCTCATAGTTTCAGTGTTACTTTTCTTTTCGAGTTACGCCTTAATTCTCCTCCTTATTGTGGAGGATAGCTGGAAAGTTAAATGAGGGGGCAGATGTTTTGGTTCAAGATCCATACTATTTATGCAAAAAAGCCAATTGCTGCACTGAGATTTCTTTAAATCGAACCAAGTTTCAGTGAGATTGTAGCATCTCTTGGATGGTATCTAAAAACATGTTTCTGCATTCTATGATGCTTTTGTAAAGAACTCCATTGTTTTTCTTTCTGCAATTAAAATTACCCAAGCCTTAAAGAGATAAAGCAAAAAGCAGTCACAGTACCAGCTTCTCTCTGTAAGTTGAATAAAATGCAGCCCATAGGGAGACAGAGTTTTTAAAGGTAAATCTGTGCAAGTTCTTTCTATACTCAAAGCTTTTTGGCTACCCTGGATGTTAATGACTGACATTTCTCCCTAACACAGGGCTTGCAGCTGGCAGGTGGAAGGAAGGAAGAGACCTTCTTGAGACTTTCTCTCTGAATTTAGGAATTCTGTTAACCATCTTCTGTAATAAATCCTTTAACATACAGCAAGTTGTATCAAAATTAAAGCCACAGGAAGATACTTAATGGTTTGAATGTTTTCATTTACATTGACTTCTGCTAACAACAAAATATACCTTAAGTAAAGGAAATAGTATGGCAAATTCTGGGGCTGTGGAAAGGTTCCAAGTGGATGTCTTCAGTTTTGGATGCAAACATATTGGCGCAAAAACCCCCTGTATTTTCTAATACTTGCCTGTGAGGGATAAATGAGGCATAAATGGATTTACTTGATTAAACAGGGCTGTGAGAATATGTGCGGTAACTTGCCTGTAGTGCTGATTTTATACTGTGATGTCCTCCTTTGGGCATTCATGTAGCAGCGTGACTCTTCAGAGTATGGCCAAGTTTATTTCTGAGCTATGCTACACAAACACTTCTGTTAAATTTAGTAGCTTACCTTATGCTCTGACTTCTGTTTCCCATTTGAGTTTCTTGTACGTAAATGAGAGTTAAATTGATAACTGAATGTATTTTGTTAGGTTAGCAAAGGTGTTAATGGTAAACTTAACGTAGCTAAATACCAAGATATCACTGATGAGCACTGCTACAAAAGGATCCCTTTTCTCTTTAACAGACAACCTGAATGTTACTTACTTTCCAAAAATGTTTTGAAAGTATTTTATGCTAGAAGAGGACAACCGTGGAAACAGTGGAAGCTTGTGTCTTTGCTCGCTGTCAAAACAACCATATCAAAACACCCACTTTGATATCATTCGTGATCAGAGTGAGGATCTGTCTTCTGGCTTCTGAAGAGAGTGAGGTTAACCTGAGATGCAGCGTGACGGAGAAGGTAGCTGAAAAAGGGAGCTGATGTACCATTTTGCTAAAATGGATGTCAGTTGTCTACCCCTGTCAATGTGTTATCCTTCCAGAATGGTTCCCTAAAACTTCCTTGCTACTCATTGCATCGCAGACAGGTATTGGTTGAACTTGATGTTTCGCCTAAGGTCTCCAGTTAGGTTAATTTCCCCACCCTCCCCCTTTTTTTAAGGATTCGTGTAAGGTTTGTGCAAAAATCTTATTTTTACTTCTATATCCTTTTCTGCTCTTTTGGTGTTACACTCTAAGAATGTGAACAGGCTCTCCTTGAGGTATGTACTTACTGCATAAATCCACGATAATTGGCCTTTTTAACAAATTAAATATTCTTGGATGTCACTTCATCCTGATGCCAAAAGTGCCGCAAGCACCTGGAAGTCAGAGAGCCACAATTAGCCGACTTCCAAATAACTTGTGGGAACTGGGCTCGGGGTGCGTGTGTTGTGTGTTTAGGGGAGGGACAGGGGGTCGTTTAGTCCCTCAGCCCCTTTCAGCTCTTTTAACACGAGTTTTATTCATACTGCAGGCATTTACTGATGGAAGGCATTTCGGTGGACCAAATGGGCTATGGGGAAAAAAACCCCCGTTTCAGATAATATTGGAGTACTAAAGCCACAACATGTGTAATACCACCCCACAGGCGTCACCAGCTCCTTCTACCGTAATGTTGTTGAGTTGCTTTCTCCCAGTTGTGATAGGGACTTCGGGAGCAAGTCTTCCTGCTGGCGGTTTGTTCAGCAGCAGTCCAAAATCAGTGGTGTACGTCCCAAGTTGCAACTGCAAAAAAAATTGTTTCCCTCTGAGTCTGCTTGCCTGCTGCCTCTGCTTATTTAAAGTCTGGATGGTGTGACATGATGGTCTCGTGGCTTAGGTGGGTCTGATGCTGTAGCACTGGTCCTGCCCGAAGTTTTCAGAACTAAACAAAAAGGATTTTGTGTTTTGTCCACCAGTCATGGAGCTTATTCTACTCACTTTTAGGCTTCTTCAAGTATGTTATTTTTCTAGAGCAGCCACTTCCAACTAGTGAAATAAGCAGTAAAAGCCTCAGTAAGTTTTGAAAAATAAATTGTGCAGTATTTATAGTATGACCTAAGCAGTAAATACTGAATTTGCTCTGCATTTTCAATAAATATGAGGAAAAATATGTTGCTATTTATAGCATATGCAGTAACTCTTACATCTGAAGTAAATAAGGGACTTGCACTTTTGGTGTGGGTGTGATATGTATGTCTACGTACCTGATATACCTTAAGCAGCAGTTCATCACTACTGACCTTAGGTATTCATTAACTTCTTACCTGTTAATTAATCTTCCTGGCCCTGTTCTAAGGTAAGAAGGCATGTACTAATGTCCTCGTGAGTGAGTTTTTACTAGGAGCAAGATCGAGGGGAAATTATTATGGGGGGGGGG
>NW_010565398.1:0-3891 GCF_000687285.1 Phaethon lepturus | reverse complement strand
TGTTTTTACGAGAAAGAAGAGGGAGAGTAAATTATTGGGGGGGGGGGGGGGGGGGGAAGGATTATCCTTAATTGGTTGAGGGGAGGAAGATGACTTGGAGAACACTAGAATAAATGTTATTTCTTCTTAGCTTTGAAGAATATTTTTGGATATCTGTACAGAAGCATGGTACTGAGAACAGAAACCTTTAATCTACTGGAAAAAGGAAGGTGATCAGTTCTATTCGAGTAGGTATTTCTGGTAATAAGTCTATAGTGTTGCTCCTAAATTAGTAATTAGACGGTTGCTACAGTTATAGCAACTAGGTGGCTCCCTTTAAACTGTATTTGAGTACTGGCACAATCTCTAATCCTCCCGCATTTGGGGAGAAACTGTCACTTCTCAAAGGGAGTATTTTTTCCACATGCGAAAACAAACGGGAAGGGAAATCTTACTCTGATAAATAGTGAAAAGAGTTAGTGAAGAAAATAAGTAAACAACTTCTTATATCCCTTTTTTTACTAACCTCTGATGCTGGAATTTAGTTACTGAACCTCATACTGTTGAAGAAGAGGTTTCCCTGGAGGAAACCACCCGTCTGCGGAGGGTCGCTTCGGCCGGGGCTGCTGGTTTGGCGGGCACAGGCTGCACAGGTTCCTCGGCTTCCTTGGCATGCTCTGCAGGGCCGGCCGATGACGGTACGCGGAGGGGAGGATCTCTTGCGTGCTTTAAGAGGCAAGGGTGTTTTCAGGGAGTGGATTACGTCTGAGATGCTAACAAATTTGTAGCAGTTTGAAAGGCTTGTCCAGCTGTACCGCTCTGCCCTGGTACTGGAAGTGTGTGGAACTGGAAAAATGTTCAGTTGCGAATGGGCTGTGTTTGCCTGCCTTGTTGTGGGACTGGTTTCCACTGGAGCCTCTGCATGACTTGACTGAGGAGATGAAGGAGCCGCTTTCATATCAGGTCTCAACTTCCCCTAATGACTATGCCTTTCCTCCCTCAGGCTTCTGGCTTCACAGCCAGGTTTAAGTATTTTAGCGCAACAGTAATCCCTTTCTCAGTTTTCTTAACTGGAGATAGCAACAGATTTTCTTCTGGACTCTTCCTGGCCTTGACCTTGAAGTGTAATCTGATTGTTTAACTTTATGAGGCATGCCATTTTTCTCGAGTCCAGAATTACCCATCAAGGTAGAGGTATTATGCATTGAAACTGGGAACTGAATATATTATCAGTGAATTGTGCTTAAATGAGTGTGTAAGGATAGATAGTGGCTGAACTATGCCCTTCCACATAAACAGCTTGTTAATGCGCAATCAGTCACCGCAGTTGCCTTGAACTTGGTGCTTAATGAACAGATGGGGAAAAAGGATGGATTCTAATCTGAAACAGATCTGATATCAGGCAGTTTCACTGATTGCTAATCCATTTCATTTGGCAACTTAATTTATCACGCAAAATTTTCGTCTTGTAGCTTCTGAAGTAGAAATTACTTCAGAAGCGACCTGTCTGAATATTATGGAGGTATTTCAGTCAGTTGCTGGGCCTGAACTAGTATTGTGTGTGTATATATATATATACTTATTCTCCCCCTTCTTATTTACAGTAACCAGTCGTTATTACTCTGGAACTTATTTGAAATTATTCTTCAGCTCTTCATTCAGTATAAAAATAAGTTCCTTAACTCAAATGTTCCTGCTATTGAAAGTGGAATCAACAAAATGTAAAGTCTGCCTTTAAGTTGCTTAAAGGATTTTTGCATGGGATGTTTGCATTTATTACCATTGATTCTCTGGGTTGTTGTGGCGTTGTTTTTTCCCAACTGAGATAAACACAAATCGTTGCTTGTGCTGAGAGCTTCTTGGTGAGTTTGATGTCTAGTAGCATGTTTTGTAAGCATGTCTTAAATGTTTTATCTCCAGTATACAGATAGGGAAACTGAAAACTTGTATTGCAGTCTCTTGCATGGAGTCATCTGGCATCTGTCTATGTAACTTACACTGTTGTAATTTCCTCTAGGAATAGAACCAATAACGCTAACAAATTGTTGTTAATTTGGTTTTCCTCTTTAGTGTGAGCAGACTGTGTGGTGTTAATCAAAGGTTTCTCAAGTTAATTTACAGTTGGTGCAATTACACTTGTGTGTAGAGGCCCAGATTAATTTATATATAGTCCCCACTTATTCATCAGAAAAGTCAATGTTAATAGTTGAGGGAATCGGTCATTCTCAATCATGACATCTGTGGGTGAGTTTATTACTGCTGTCTGTGGAAAATACTTTAAGCGTGGCTGGTGAGTAGTAGACATGATTAAACTTGCCCTCTGCTTTTTGTGTAATCTGATTTCAGTGTAGTTCTTCCCTTCAGTGTAATACTCATTTGGATGAAAACTAAAAATCTGTGTAAAGTGACAGTGATCAAGAGAATGAAACCAAAGAAATGTACAGCTAGAGGTGCAGTTTAATTTAGGTGGATTATTTTAGCTGCTGTCTCAGTCAAACACCATTTGCTCTAAGGATGTGGCAAACGCTTAAGATTGAGGAGACTAACTCGGAAAAGTTTTGCAGCAAGTATGGTCACAAGATACTTTGAAAATATCCCAGGTATTATTAATGTAACTCAAAACTTAAGAACAGAAAAAGAGAGGGTTAGCAGTGCTCATGGCAGGAATGGACTTTTTTCCTTGTCCTGGGATTCTTTGGGAGGGGGAAATGAAGTGTGGTGAAATGTTTTCCATATGCTAATACCAGTGTGCTTACCGCTGGGTCACTAAGCTAACAGAGACGGCTTCTGGGAGGGGCTGCGCCCCAGACGTGGGCCTGGCCGTTACCCTGCCGAATCATGTGGTGGTGTGCCTGTGAGCTGAGGGTCTCGGCCGATGGAACGAAGAACCTAAGCCTTGCATGCCTACAGGGAAAGCCTTGCCGATCAGCCCGCTGTATGGCCGGGTACTGCAAACAGGCACTTCATATTAACAAGCAGTGGGATGTGAGGGCTCAGCGACTTACTGAGAAGCCATAAAAAAAGCAGTAGATAAGAAAATACACTTTCCATTGGAACAATGTGCTTAAAAGGCTCCTTCAACTAACAAATTGTGGACGGAGGCACCAGGCTCACAGCGAGTTGAGGTTCAGAGCAAGGCTATTGGACTTCCCATGTTATTCGTCTCCCCGCACTGGCATAGAAGCTTGAGTAGAATGATAACGAGGTTGCAGAATACTTAAGTATCTAATATCGGAATGTCTAGAACAGGTTGCCCAGAGAAGTTGTGGATGCCCCATCACTGGAAGTGTTCAAACGCGGGTTGGATGGGGCTCTGAGCAACCTGATCTAGTGAAAGATGTGCCTGCCCAGGGTGGCAGAGGGGTTGCACTAGATGATCTTTGAAGGTCCCTTCCAACCCCAACCATTCTACGATTCTGTGAAATACCTTGGCACAAAGTCAGATGGCTAAGTATCTCTTCTGACTGCATTCAGCATGGTCTGTTAGTTTTCTGATAATCTAGTGTAAAGCGGGCAAGGTAGACATTTTTAGTAGCCTAATCTAACCTGATAGTCCATGGCACGTAGACTTATTTAACAGTCTGGTCTTCATCAGTGTTGATGCTTTTCAGGCCACTGTTTGTTTTGCCTAGACCCGTATGTTCTCCTTATTTCTTTGTGCATCTGTTGTTGGAACCCATTTATTGTCTCTTATTATTTCTAGGCTCCCTGGGGCAAGAATTGTCTATATAAACCATGTGTGGCTGATATTTTCCTTTTTTAATGAACAAAACCTGCCCAAACTGCTATAGGAGCTTTATGAATACAAATAAAACATTTCAAGTAACTTTGATGCTTTCTGGAGTAGAGGAAGAATGGATGGGAGTAGAGGACACTACTTGCATCATTTGTGACTTGTCAGGTTTAGAAATA
>NW_010565397.1:13053-19799 GCF_000687285.1 Phaethon lepturus | reverse complement strand
GTCCCGGGCGTCATGTGCTCCTCAGGGCCCGGCGGGGATGTCGGCCTGTGCTTTCCCGGCCGTAGCGCCAGGGTGCAGTCCAGGAGCCCAGAATCTGCTGTCATCGTCTAAGACTTGGTTTATTAAACGTAGATAGCAGCTAGAGATAAATGAAGTGGCAGTGGTTATCCCGAGAGACCCCCTTAAAAAACATAGGAAACGTTTGGTTGATGCTGTATCTTTAGTGCTCTTACTGTGCCAAGAGCTGGGGAGGACTGTCCCGTTTCTGGTGTGCTGTCACTTGGGTGTACCGTGTAACTTAAAGGTAATGCATTTGTGAGCCTGAGGCCTGTGCTTCTGCTTATGTTCGTGTTTCAGAGTTTGAAAAATATTAGGTAGCAACCTTTTTTTAAAGAAAGGAGAAGATCAGAATGTATTATCACAGTTTCACAAAACCAACAGTGTTTTGCTCTTCATATCTCATACTAACAAACATGCAACCAATTGGATTAAGGAACAATTCCAGATTTCAGTTAAATAAGTTTTGCTTTGGTATATAAATTTGATTATTAGCCTCACCGGGTTTGCTACATGACTACATGAATGCTTGCATCAGCATGCAAAGGGTAGCATTAGAATATGTACAAGCAACATGTGGAGGATGGGGCTGTTTCTTCCAGTAGCAGTGCTGGTGTATACCTGTTTAAAATGATTGTGAAGCTGTGGCACTAACTGGGAATGTGGTATGGAACAGAGGAAGAAAGCAAAGTGGACTGCTGCTCCTGCATTTAAAATGCTTACCACCACCATTTGTATGTGATCATCTGCATCTGTGCTATGCTTGGACTGTGCAAATAACAACAGAGCTGGGAAGAGATGTCAGAGCACATCTTCTGCTATAGTAACTAAGCATATACAGTTGGTAAATCAGGCAAGAATCAAATCACATAGCTGTTCTGGCCTCCTGCAGAGAACTGTGGGAGTGAGAAGATCTGGGTTCATCTCCTGATTGTCTCGCTCATCCATGGGACTTGCCCTTTCTGCATCTCAGTCACTTCACACTTCTCTGGCCCCACAGAAAACAGGATATTTATCATCTTCATAAAGTCATTTGGTCATCTGATGAAAAATGCTAGATAAAACTAAACTATTGAAACAACTGCTTTGGGTATTTATTATTTACAAGCCTGTATGAGAGCTCAATAAACTTTTAAAATAAAAGACTTTTTTTTTTTAACAATAATAAATACTAACAAATGTCATTAGATGGTAGTTAAGGTTTTCTTGAGGTTGCAGTATCCTGTGGGTTCCTCAAAATCAAAACCATAGAATAAAGAGCTCGCTGTTGAATCTTTCTGTAGCAGATACTAGCTGCAGGGAAATAACTGTGGGTTCTCCATCTTCCCAGTCTGAATTACAAATGGCAGTATTAACAGGTAACAGCTTCACAGGCTCTGGTAACATGATGTGGTCAGTGAATTAGTTTGAGAATTATGTAGGGAAGTGATCATGATTTCAATTTTGAGATGTGGCCCCTTTGCCTGTATGCAAAGAAAAAAAGTTTCTGTGTTTCTGGATATTCCAGCGTGTCTCATTTCCATGTTGATTCTGTAGGCTGTCAGCAACAATGTAGATTGCCAGTAGTGTGGGGAGATATGACTGATCTGTGGGTTAATTGTAGTAGAATAGATGAAAGTATAGTATTGAATGAAAATTTTGAGTAGGTGTTTACTGTAAAAGAAGGTGGTGAGTTATAAAAATAAGCAAGTGTTCAATTGTTCCGAAGGTGAAAGTGCTGGTTTTGTGGTAGCCAAGAGTCATTATCTTTTCTGTGGAGCTTGCCAAGGGTCTAGCTCTGCCTCATACCCTAGCTGGTATTTCCAGACTTGTATGTTGAGTCCAGCTGTGTGTGATGAGTTTTTTGATGGTGAACAGCAAATCAAAGAGGTAAGATTCCTTGCTTGATTCTGTCAAGCTTCCTGTGGCATCAAGGGAAGTTAGTATTGTTTTCTTCCTACATTTCCTGTTACTTGTTCTTACAAATGTATGCATTTGTGAGAGAAATACACTTATGTTCACATCTTTCATTTATTCTTGATTGTTTTCTGTTTTGCTGTGACCCTTCTAGAGAGCTAGGGCAAGCCTTCATTCACTTGTTCAATCCCAGTGGAGGAGATTAAGTGTACTAAAATAAGTTTTGAATCTTTTTGTTTATATAGAAAAACGTTTATGCTTGTTTCTTCTCACAGATGCTGAAGTCAAGATCAGAAAGAAGACGTTTACTGAGGTTCAAAGAGAACGATTGGATCAAGCAGAACGGACTGTTTTAATTAAGTGCCCACCAAAACTTAATGAAAAAAAATTATTGCAGTATTTATCCAGTCATGGGAACATTAACAGTCACTTCTTCTTTGAAAATCGTGTAAGTAATTAACAATGTGAACTAAAATCTAGACCTAGACAAGAAGAAATACCAGCATGTAAGTTAAGCAAGTTATATTCAATGAATATATTAAATTAGTTTTTATCTTTGTTAATTTTTGCAAGTTGCTTAGCAACAGATTTTTATTCATAAGTCAGCTAAGGAACACCTCCTCTAAAGGATAGCAACCCGTTTTGCCCTAAATCTTTGTACATAGCAGTGTTATTGTTCTAATAATAGAGCTAACTTTTTTTGAGAGTAGTGAAGATAGATTTTAGAACTTTTAGTTTAGTGCTTGCTGCCAAGAATAGCGTATCTTAACTATTTTTGACCTCTTGTGAAAAAGCATCTAAAAAGTGTTGAAGTACAGAAGCTAGCATTCAGCTTCAGGACTGTTGTATTAAAGTGTCTCAGTACTCCAAGGACCATCTGAATAATATCAGTACAATCAGTTCAAGGCTTGTATGCATTCATGTAACCTTGTCTTATTTCCATTGTTAATTTTTTAGGGTATCCATGCTCTAATAGAATTTTCTGAAAAGGACAGTATAGCCTCATTACAGGATGCTATTGGAGTCCCAGGTGCTGCAGACCATCATGTTGTCCCGTTTAAATCTAGACTTTTTACTTTCACGCTGAAAAACCCAGTGAGTCAAGCCGCTGAAGAGAAACCCGTTCACCTCTCACCTCAGTCTCACATTCCAGTGAAAGAGCTTATTCAAAAGCTTTGCCATGCAGACAATGTAAGTATAGGTTTCTGGATCTCTCTCAGTTAAAAATGAACTATGTTTGTTTCAGATTTGCAAGTGGTGATGTGAAACTTACAAAGCAATTTATTTCTATTAAAATTTTAAAAAGTAACCCGTTGGAATTCTGTATGAATGGTTCTCCTATATTGGAACAAATAGACAAAATTAGTAATTTTAATTGTCAAAATAATTTCTTCTGTATGAAATAAACCCGTTTGAGATTAAAAAAAAATAAATTATTAATTGCAATGATATTAGTACAGTGATATTAGGACAAGAGGAAATGGCCTCAAGTTGCACTGGGTGGGGTTAGGTTGAATATTAGGAAAAATTTCTCCACAAAAAGGGTTGTCAAGCACTGGAACAGGCTGCCCAGGGAAGTGCTGGAGGTATTTAGAAGGCATGTAGATGTTGTGCTCAGGGGTATGGTTTAGTGGTGGACTTGTCAGCGCTAAGTTAACAGTTGGACTTGATGATCTTAAAGGTCTTTTCCAGCATAAATGGTTCTATGATGAAAATATATGTTAATAGATAGGAGATGGGTTGTTGTATTTTTACAATGTTTATTTTCTTAACTAGATAATCAGTCAGATGTACGTTCTACTGAATGAGTATCAGCTTACTGAAGAAAATATCAAGCTCCGATTTCTAGCCTGTTCTCTGGTTCGGGATTTCGCACGTGCGTATTTTCCAGACAGCACGGTAAAGCCATTTGGCTCTTCAGTCAACACCTTTGGCAAACTGGGATGTGATGTGGACATGTTTCTGGACTTCCATGATATACAAAAGCATGCTACAAAAATGGTAAGATTATGCTGTGCATCTTCAGTCTGTTGGTTTTCTTCAACAGAGCAGCTCGTTTGCTGTTTCACACAGAGGAACCAGTTTGTTTATACTTAGGTTTTACATGAGTTCATACTATAGACTATGAACAAGTTTATTTGAATATTTGGACCTGAGGACTTTCAAAAGCTGGATGTGAGGGTTGGGAGGGTTGTCAGGTTCTTTTCCTTAGTTTAAAAAGTTCATTTCATGCTATAGAAAAGTTACTGAATTATGTACTGGGGTGCATATATTCATACTATAGACTATGAACAAGTTTATTTGAATATTTGGACCTGAGGACTTTCAAAAGCTGGATGTGACATGAAAGAGATCTTCCTTGCAATAGGAAGAAAATGATTTGGTGTTTGTATAGACTTCGTACTGTCAAGGTGAAAAAACCCATCATCCTCCAACATTGTTTCAGCAATGTCAGCCCTTCCCTTCCTACTATTGCATTTTCTTCTCTGGAGCTGCTGGGCTTCATCCATGCTTTTTTTAAAGCTTGGCTTTGATTTTTAAGGCCCCCTATGTTCTGAAACATAGTAATTTTATGCATGGGTGTACATGTGCATTTTGGGAGGGTTGTCAGGTTCTTTTCCTTAGTTTAAAAAGTTCATTTCATGCTATAGAAAAGTTAGTGAATTATGTACTGGGGTGCATATATACACACACACACACACACACAAGAGTGTGTGGAGGTGTGAAAGTTTAAGACCTCCTAGGATAGTATTGGTGAATAGTTGCAGGTAGCACACATGTTCATGTTTGTGGTGTCTTGTCCAGAGAAAATTACCATGTTAACAGCACTTGATTCTCATTGTCAAGTGAATTAGTTGGTTAGTCGTGAAAGGAACCTGAGGATAAGCTTGTATATGTGAACTGTAGATGTTTTGGGGATCAGGACCCAGGAGCAAAACAGGAACTGAACTAGATCAATAATGCAGATATTTCAGGTGTCAGGCTTTCCATAAGATACTTCATTATTATTTGAATGCCTCACTGATAATACAACAGTAAGCACCAAGACAAGTGGTGATTGTTAAGCAAGTGTAGAGGCTTGAAATTGAAATATGTTCACTTGAATTTGCTGACTGAAGTACAGAATTTACATCAATACCTTGAAGTTGGAAGGTTACAAGACTTCCGATAAGCAATATTCAGTCAACAGTATTGCCTTTTTTTCAATGCACATGTTAAATTTCATCTTAATCACATCTTAACACATACTGTGATTAGGAAATCTGCACTATGTAACTAAGTTCACATGTTTAGCGTTGGGATTTTGACAGTTTCAAATCATAATGGTTATTTAAAGTAGGTTGTGTGTCAGTCTTTTTGTGTGTAGGCATAAAGAACAGGAAAAAGGACTGACAAGGCATTTTTGGAAGCCTCTGACCTCTTGCTGCTGTTCTTTTGACTGTGGACAGTGTAAGTGTCCTTTTGTATTAGAGAATGAAATATGAAAGAGATGAGACTCAGGATAGGAAGAGGGGAAAGTTGTATCAGAAATGGCCCAGGGACAAGTTGGGATTCTTCATGGATTCTGAATTAAGTATGTGATTTTTTTTGAGTCTTATGGCAAACTGATTACTGATTGTGTATTAAAAAAGCAGCAAAAGTGGGAGTATTCTTTACCAAGACTGGATTGTCAATACAGTGTTTGACCACAGATACAGAATTTTTGACAGACATGCAGTTTGGGAGATTAGTGAATGACTTAAAACAGAGTTCAGTGACATTTTTAGAGTTAACAGTTTTTGCATTAAAGCAGTTATGCTTCTTGCTGAGGGTACTATATCAATTTACCCTAAAGTAATAGTTGACATTTGCTGTTTTGAGCAACATGGCAAGAACAGGGGGAGAACCACAGAGTTTGGGCAAGTGTGTCAGTACTTCAGCCCCCCCAGCTGGCACCAAAACTATATACGAATGTCCTATCAATTATTAAGAATGTTGTTTTATCATTATAAAAAAGTCCTCATTTAGCTTTTGAGAGATGTTGAGCTGCTGTCTGGGAAGGCACATTGTAATTTTTGTCACAAACATAAAGGTCTGAAAAACAGCACAATCTACATGTCAGCAGAGTCCCTGTCTCTTTCGTGTTACCTGCTTGAATGTTGATAGTTATAGGTTCCTTTCTCTTTGAGCCAGCCCTGCTGCAGCATGCAGCTACGCAGACAGATGGGATTAGGGACCTCTGTCCTGGTATGTTCAAACTCACATGCTGGCTGGAGAACTGTTGTCAAGAAGAGAGCAGGAACAGTTATAGAATCATAGAAAAGACCTCCAAGATCATCAAGTCCAACCATCAACCCAACACCACCATGCCCACTAACCCATGTCCCAAAGTGCTGCGTCTACATGTTTTTTTGAACACCTCCGGTGATGGTGACTCCACCACTTCCCTGGGCAGCCTGTTCCAATGCTTGACCACTCTTTCAGCAATGACATTTTTCCTAATATCCAATGTAAACCTCCCTTGGCGCAACTTGAGGCCGTTTCCTCTCGTCCTATTGCTGGTTACTTGGGAGGACAGACCACCTCACCACAACCCCCTTTCAGGTTGTAGAGAGCAATAAGGTCTCCCCTCAGCCTCCTCCAGACTAAACAACCCCAGTTCCCTCAGGCGCTCCTCATCAGACTTGTTCTCCAGACCCCTCACCAGTTTCATTGCCCTTCTCTGGACACGCTCCAGCACCTCAACGTCCTTCTTGTAGTGAGGGGCCCAAACAGTATTTGAGGTGCAGCCTCACCAGTGCCGAGTACAGGGG
>NW_010565397.1:0-12906 GCF_000687285.1 Phaethon lepturus | reverse complement strand
TTCCTGCTGCCCACACTATTTCCAATAGAGGCCAGGATGCTGTTGGCCTCCTTCGCCACCTGGGCACACTGCTGGTTCATATTCATCCAGCTTTCAACCAGCACCCCCAGGTCCTTTTCTACAGAGCAGCTCTCCAGCCAGAGCAACTCAGAAATTCGGCACTTAAAGTGAGTTTGTGAGAAAGGTTGCAAGGTCCATAACTTCTGAATTGTTTCGCCTGTCTGTGAGTGCGTATTTTCTTTGCGCTAACCTGGTGACAACAAAAGTAACCTCATCTGTGCCTCAGAGGACTAGTTAGGTGTCATGGTTTAGTCCCAGCTGGCAACTAAGCACCATGCAGCTGCTTGCTCACTCCCCCCTACCCCAGTGGGACGGTGGAGGAAATTGGGGAGAAACTCATGGGTTGAAATAAAAACAGTTTAATAGGACAGCAAGAGAGAAGGAGAAAAACAGTGATAACAACAATAATAATACCGAGAAAGGAATGTACAAGAACAAGTGATGCCCAGTACAGCAATTGCTCACCACCCAGCGATGGATAGCCCGTCCCCGAGCAGCAATTCCCGCCCTCTGGCCAACTCCAGTTTATGTACTAGGCATGATGTTGTATGGTGTGAAATATCCCTTTGGCCAGCCTGGATCAGCTGTCCTGGCTGTGTCCCCTCGCAGCTTCCCGTGCACCCCCAGCCTTCTTGCTAGTCCAGCATGAGAAGCTGAACTGTCCTTGACTGCTTAGCAACAGCTCAAAACATCAGCACGGTATCAACATTTTCTCATCCCAAATCCAAAACATATTGTCACGCTAGCTTCTGTGAAGAAAACCAGCTCTATCCTGGCTGAAACCAGGACATTAGGTCACTGCATAACACTGTTTGTATAGTACGCATTCACTCATGACATGTTCCAAGGGGGAAGGTGGGTCAGTGTCAAGTATTGGATTAACAAGGAAAATTAGCTGAGGCCTAAAAACTTAGAGAGAGGACAGAGATTTCATAGGTATGAAGTTACTTTATTAAGGTATCAAGTATAAATATGACACTTCAAATACAAAGACTTACGGGAAAATTAATGTCTGATGTTGTCAAAATACATCTCCACATTTGTGTGTCAGAAAAACTGTCTGATGTGAAGTGATTATTTTAACTCTTACAGAAACTTACCTTAATTTCGAAGGATTAAGTAATTTGCATGCTTAAATCTTTAAATTTTTTAAATGAAAAAGATATTTTCCTTTACACTGCTACTTGATTCACTAATAACGCACTGTTCTTTGAGGATTTGAAGTGGAATTGCTGGTGGTTTGAAATTAATGGTGGTTTGGTTGTGTTTTGCCCCTCTTTATTAATTTAATCGTGTGCTCCTCTTTTCAGTCAGAGCATATATGGTCTTTTGGGAATTCCAGAATTACTTGTTTTAGGCAATAGCGAGATGTAGTAGTATTATACCCTCATCTGAACAAATAACTTTACACTAAGTTCATCACTATTAACCTGAAAAAATTGAATGTCTGAAAAAGAATATAAAGGAGAAAGTAATATGTTTTTACCCTTTTAAGGTTCTGTGGGTTGCTTTGAATAATTCTTGTCTTTCAACCTCTCTTTGTACAGACTCCTTTGCAAATTGGTGTAGCCTTTCAGAAGTATTCCTAAATGTCTCTGGTTCCAGAACTAAAAATTTACTTTTAAAATTTTGTGTTAGAAAAAAGGTCCCTTCGAAATGGAGTATCAAATGAAAAGATTACCATCTGAAAGATTAGCAACGCAGAAAATTCTTTCTGTGATTGGTGATTGCCTTGATAATTTTGGTCCTGGATGTGTGAGCGTACAGAAGATACTCAATGCTCGCTGCCCGCTGGTGAAATTTTCCCATCAACCAACAGGATTCCAGTGTGATCTGTCAGTGAGCAACAGGTGAGACCTGGTTTTAAAAAGTTTAGGAAGAATACTAATGTACTTAGGTTCTGAAAACCTGTAATGAAAACTGTTTGGTCTACTCCTTTCTGTGTTCTTACAAATGTGAATGTTGGCTCTGAAAGTAAAAAGGGTATTTTTGACTTCTAGACCTCAGGTTTTAATGTGCTTAAGATATCTTTCTCCAGCATAGGAGATACTTGCTAGCTGAAACTGAAGACTTGAAAACCACTCTGTACGATAGGGTTGGCTTATAAGGAATTGAAAGAAGGTGGTGTTCGTTAGTCATTACTTCCCTTCATGTATATGCACAGCCTTCTTTTGTTCGCTTTTCAGATTAAGCAGCTCCATTATATTAATTTTCACTGGGTGGGCTTCTAGTTATTTTAGTGTCCTTTTTGTTTTCTTAAGGGCCTGCATACACCTGTTTGCTGGCAAGGTATCTTGAATGCTAAATTAACTCACTGCATCAGAAAACGGAGTCTGAAGTGTTACTGTCATTTAGGACCTTTCACAGCAGTGCCCAATAGGGGGAGCAGGCTTCTTAGAAATACCTCTTTTTGAGTCTTTTTTTTTCCTCTTCCAGCTTGCTCTCATTTGGTTGACAGTAAAGCATATGATTTGTTTTGCTGTCACTTATTTTGTTAAGAAATACTCACCTTAATCCAGTATACATCCATAGCGCGGGCATAAGGGTACGTAATCGAAAATTAGTTACTAACCCTTTTCGTTGTTTTTAGGAAATAGTAAATTATGAGTGATTATCTTTCAGAAGACTTTTGATACGACTTTCAGCGCAGATTTTGTGATTTGCCTATATCAGATACAATCAGATCCTAGACTGAATTTTCTGAATTACCCAACATTCTGTTTCAGAATATACAGGAGTTGTTAAGGCAGTAGTGAGCAAATGTTTTAGAATAAAATTACTTTTGTATATACAGCCAGAGTGAAAGTCAGCATGCAATTCTGTGCAAACTTCCTTGTAATTCCCTGCTAATGGTTTAGCTGGTTGGGACCGTGTGTGTTGTCTTGTTATCATTTGGAGTAAGAACAAACCTCTGCTGGACACAAGGAAGCACTTCACTGTTGGAAGTTTAGAAGTCCAGGTGCTACAAAACTTTGACATGGTAAACTTCCCCAAAATGCCATGATGGATTTTTAGAAAAATTCAATGTGAGATTGGGAGTGAAAACTCCTGCAACTGTAGTTCAACAAGCACCTTAGACTAAAACTGACCCCAAAGTAAGTTTTGCTCTCACATTATACTTCCATTTTTTTTCCTGCCTTTTCTTGCCCTCCCATTTGTACACTTACATCAATGTTTGTATGACCATATGATGAAGCAGGTCAAAACCTGATCCATCTAAAAACCTTTATCCTTCCAGAATAGTTGTTTTTTTCCAGCAGGACCAAACCCTAGTCATTTGAAAATTACCAAATTGACTTGTTCTGCAGATTTCATTGTATCTCTGCACTTCATGTGTTTTTCAGTGCACTATTGTATTAGTTGTAAAAGAAGTTCCAGTTGTATTTTATTATATGTTAGGATAAGAGATATCATTGAATGTACCTCAAAGCCAATTGTGGCTAAATTATGTTTTTCACTTTGATTCTGCATAGTTTTACTCCTGCATATTTGATGGACATTATTTTCTGTTTTTCTTTTTCTTGCACTGTGATGTGGAAAAAGGAAACAGGAAACAGTGTAAATGCAGTATTATTATTTACCCATAACTGTGTCCTTCTTACTGTGGAAAACTACCAAGTATTTAATCCTGGACAATTTCAGGCATTCTTTTCTATTTTTTTAAATGCATAAAAGTTAAGTGTGGTTTTTTTTATGGATACCCTTGTCCCTTGTAACTGATGCTCTAGGGCTGAACAACAAACACTGCACCTGGTACTCCACAATTCTCTCATTATTTACATGTCTTTTACTTTTCATTTCTTCTTCAGCATTGCTATAAAAAGTTCAGAACTCTTGTATATCTATGGCTGTCTTGATTCCCGTGTAAGAGCACTAGTGTTCAGTGTACGATGTTGGGCCCGTGTTCATGGACTTACAAATAGTGTTCCTGGTACCTGGATTACAAACTTCTCTCTGACCATGATGGTCCTGTTTTTTCTGCAAAAGAGATCACCACCTGTCATTCCAACACTAAACCAACTTAAAGAACTGGCAGGTAAGCACAGCTGTTTATGTGCTTATTGAAGTGACTTTCACATTTGTTTTCTCTAAAGTGATGAATAAGCTCAAGCAATTTCTTTATGCTCTCAAATAGTAACGCATAGTATGTGTGCGCTAAGTTTGAGGGAATATACATGTTTTATTTGTATTTTTTGGTGAAAATAATGCATTTTTAAAGGCAAAATAAATCCATTTTTAATACAATACTAAATTCTATTTAGAGGGGATAGGCTTGTTCTATGCCTCAGATAATTAAGTCATTTATTTGCTCAATGCTTCCATGCTGGCTGGTTTTTACTTATTTTTTATTTTGTTTTTTAGAAGACTTGTAGGATCTTAAATGTCTCTGCAGTTGTTAAGGATTTTGTGCAGATTGATATGATGTGTATTGTTTTATAGATACCAAATGTTTAAAAGAAAGGCTATATTTTTTCTTCACAACTTGTAGTATCCTTGAGACTGTTCAGGCCATCTGCAAGTAATTCTTCTATCTTCACAAACAAGCTGTTCTGGCTGTTTCGTACATAGCTTTCAGGGGGTATTATCTTCAGTAAATCTTATGAAAGCATAGAGAATGACACCCCAAGTTCTTGATTCCTCACTCATGCCTTCTGCTTATTGACGTGCTTCCTTGGAAGCTTTGAGTGGAGAAAAAGGTCTGTGTTCTGTTGCTTTAAAACCAGTTTAAACATTTCCATCAGAATTCTGTAGAAGAATTTTTATACATAAAACAGAACACTTTTCCTGAAATTTTATAAGAATATTCTTAATTCTCTTAAGTTTGTCAGAAAAAGATGGTGGACACTTAGAGTTTTGATTTTTCTGGAAACCCTCATATAGGTTGTAACCTCAGAGATTTGTGCTGTTCAGTGTATAATAAAGCTCTGTATGCAGACATATCAGGTTTGTTACTTAAAAGAAGTAACTTCAGAGATACAAAGATGTCATATACCTTATTCCTGTAGGCTTTTGAAAATATGACATTTACTTATGCTTCTTTTCCTTTGCCTGTTCATAGATTTTTTTTTTCTTTTAAATCTTTAACCACTTAAGTGGAATCTTAACCTGAAAGTTCACTTGTGAACTCCTATTTTGATGTACTTAATACGATAGCATTTGTTGAATTCAGTCATGTCTGTTACCTGAATTTTATTAAATACAATGGCATTTTATTGTTTATCACCTCAAAATATGCCCACAATTTTTATTTCAGATGAAAAAGACAAGCATGTAGTTGGAGGATATGATTGCTCATTTGTTAGTGATCTAAGCAAGATTAAACCTACAAAAAATACAGAAGCGCTTGGTAGGTAAATCTTCATCAACTTTTTTTTTTTTTTTAATGAGCATATTGAAAATAAACTTTTCCTTAATGTTACTGATGGCTATTGTCTTTCTTTCCCTTAGATGTATTGTTGTGTGACTTTTTCGAATATTTTGGAAACTTTGATTTCAGAAAGAATTCCATAAATCTTCGAAAGGTAAATGGATTTTAATATCGTTATCAACTGAATTTCTCTGTTTGCTGTTTGACAAACTATATACGCTAAGCAAAAGTTTCTGTCATTTCTAACTGTATGTACAAGATACATTTAAATTGGTTGTATCCAGAAATTGAGTCCTTTCTGTGAAGGAAGAGAGTTTTCCTCTTGGAGCCCAGTCACTTACAGCACCATTAAGAACAGTTACAATGTCATTACTTGGATTTGTTGGAAAGCACAAACTCTGATGCTAAGCCTGTATGATTCTTCTTGACAACCCTGTAATAAAAGTGGCAGTTTTAAAAAGTAGAAGCTATTTTGCTTCTGTGAGAGAAAAATTTTTTAAATGTCATGATGTATGTCATACCAAAAATCTGTGACAAACGCTGTACACCAACGGGCTTTGCATTTAAAGTTGGGAGTCCAGACCCAAACAATGTCTGCATTAAAACTTAAAACTGAGCTCTGAAACTTGCTTTAGGCACTTGAGTTTCCTACTGCAATTTATATCAGCCTACAGTAAGCATACTTACAACTTAGTGTTGTTCTGTGCTATTGCTTTGGTTTACTTTATATGTTTAAGTCATGCTGTTTATTGATATGTGTTTGTAGCGAGTATAATAGAAATACATATAAATGTAACTACCTTAACTCACACCTGTTCCTGCTGGGCTGCTACAGGACGGGGGGTTCAGTGCCATGTTGCTGTGTGGACACTTGTTCGTGCTGTTTCCTACTTGAGCACTATGGATTACTGGCATGTGTGCTTTTTGCTGCTGCAGGTTGACCCTGGAAACTGATTCATTAAGCCAGAGAACTTTTGTTTGCTATTAAGCCTTAAAAAAGGCAAGGGAAAATATACACGTGTTGGAGCCTGAGCTAGTCAGGGGAATTGTCTGTGCCACTGATGTTTTTCTGTTTAACTAGTCAGTTCTCTTGGCCCTGGGGCAAAAGTATGTAGCATGTATGTGGACACTTCCTGGACTAGCAGTAGCTGGTAGGTTCCTGCTAGAGCGTGCGGTGGAAGGCTTGAAGAGGTTCTGTAATACAGAGCAGGTCAGCTAAGTAGCACTGATAAGCACTGAGATGGAAGTGCATTTAAATAGCAAACTACATAGTTGTCAACAACTTGAGTTGTACTATACCAAGGCCCAAAAATGGACCATGACCTGAATAGCTCTGTACTTAAAAGACAGATGGAACTGGGAGGAATTTCAGCCAAGGCAGTAATCTTGTTTTGTTATACTAGCTCTGAATGAGCACTGAGAGAGGAATGGTTTGAACAGTTTAAGTGCTTGTAGTCTTTATCAAACTGGGCTATGCAGGTTAATATGACACACTCATGCTGCCCGTACACAAATGGAGATAGGAGTAGGAGGTTGCAATGAGTGAAGTCTGAGGTTTGTGGAAAAGCAAATGGGAGAATGGCCAAAAAGTCAGGCTAAGCTGTAGTTGTGTGTTCTTTACATTGAAGGAAATCTAAGCTGAATGTGGCAAGGAAAACCGCCACTAAGAGAATTCAGAGGAGTCATACAGTCAGGTGGACAGGAAAATTAAGTTGATTAATAATGACTTTTTTTTTTCCCCAAAAAAAAGTTCTCTACTGGGTCAAAATACTTTGACTCTTAATGTAATAACTCCAATGATTTGTTATTTGCTCAGCCTATAATGCATATATGCAACTTTGGCTTTTTCTTTACGCTGTCTGCAGGGAAAGGAAGTAAATAAACCTGAGTCGTCTCCTCTTTATATTTGGAATCCCTTTGAACAAGACCTTAATATCAGCAAGAATGTTAATCAGCCACAGCTGGAGAAATTTATAGCCATGGCCAGAGAAAGTGCCTGGATTTTACAGAAGGAAGATAAAACTCAACGAATGATCAATAAAGAGCCTTGGGGACTGGCAGCCCTGCTGATACCATTTGGAAAAAATAATCCCAGCCAGATGAAGAATAGAATGAAAGGAATAGGAAGTGAAACAATCAGGAGCCTCTTGAACTCTTTAAAGCTAAATAATGCAAACAGTCTACAAAAAGCAGTGACAGAAACACAGTAGCTGATATTCTGTTTTAGGAATTGAATGTGACACACAGTCCAAAGAACATTATTTTTAATATTTCTATTATGGTGAAATGGAGAGTCAAATGATCTCTGCTTTCCATCGTGATGCTTTTTGTACAGGTCTGCTTGCTTTCTGTACATTTTCCTCCTCCTTACTCTTCACTTTTCCATCTGTTTTATGAATGAAGAGCATTCAAATGCAAGTTTTACAGATACATTTTGGAAGTAGCCTTCAACTGGGCACTCAAAAAAAAAAAATAAAAGAAAAAAGACTGACAGGAGCAGCATGGGAAAAACACTTTGGGAATTCTGTTTGCTAACATACAAATGACATGCTAAGTAAAAGCTCGAGAAACAACCACCTTTCAGGGAAACCACAGTTTGAAAGAAGATGAATGTTAGAACTGTTGCTTCCATTCCAGTCATGTTCTGGAAGCCAATAAAACCGAAGTGCATGTATCTATTTTTGCAATTGTTTTCCATTCATGTAGGTAGTGCCAAGACAAAATAAAGAGAATGGAATTAGATAGTAGCGTTTGCAGTTTCATAAAGCATTGTTCTCCAAACATAGTGCAACTGTTTTGTTGGAAAAGTGGTTTTGTTCTTGTGTTTACCACCTGATCTCAAATTTCTTCAGTCAACTCTCTTGTTTTCTGTACCCATAGGACTGGTTCCCACCAACATTTGTGTATACACTCATGTTTCTCATTTTGCTTTCAACTTCACTTTAAACCTGTATTTCAGGTTCAGGCAGGGGCTTTTGCATGCCCTTCTTGCCTCATCACTCTCCTCAGAGTTGCTGCCTACTAGGCGACACCAGAGCCTTCCTCTCACTATCACTTGCAGAGGGGTCTGTCCCTTGCAGAGATCCATAGGGAATCATACATAATGCCGGAGTCCTGTTCCCCTTCTTGCCCTGTTTTTCAGATATTCAGCAGAATGATGAGTGTTCCCCTTCCAGTGAGAGTCAATGCTTCTCATTGACTTAAAGCATTGAGTTCTCTGTCCATCTGCCACAAGACAGAGTGTTTTCAGAGGAAGGGGGAGAGGGGAGAGAAGAAAGGAAGTCAGAAAGGGAAATGGAGAGCAGGCAAATGTCAGATAGATCTTCCAGGTACATTCATGAGTATTCTACCTGTCTGGTTTGAGAGCTACTTGTGCATTAAAACTAAAAGGCATGGGTGGTTACAACTCTGCAGACTGTTGTCTTTCTTCTTAACAGAAATGCTGTACAAGAGATTACTGTAACTTGGAGATTATACAGATGCAACAATGATATTGATGATTACTCTTTCATTTTCAGTATCTTTAAATTCTTTCATGTTGCGGTGGTATATGATTTTGTGTAGACTTTCTTTCTAATGCTGTAATCTGAACAGTTAAAGAGTGTGTTTTCTCTTTTCCCTGAGGTATAACTTGTTGGAAATATTGTGGGCAATAATGCATACTTCCAAAGTACTTGTAAAAACTGGGCAAGGAAAAGTATTTTCCACCAGCTAGTAGACTAAAGACCTGGAGCAGCAGGAAGACCCTTTTACAGATCAATTCTATATTAGTTTATCTGGAATTTAAAATAATGTTCATATATGTCCATTTCTGATTCATAAATGTTTTCTTGAATAATGACTGAGTCATTATATTGGTCACAAGAATTAGTTCTTGTATTAACTTCTTCAAAATTGAGCCTTGAATTTCAAACTTAGTTTTATACCTAAATCCTGGTGCTAGTGTATCAACTTTTTGGAGGCTGATATGAAAGTTTATTGTAACTTGTTATCGGTGTTAAGAAAAGCCTTTGATAGCAAGCTTGGCACTGGTGCTGTAAGTAGTCTGTTGCTACCTTAATCTTTCAGAAACTAGAGGTACATTTTCTGCTGTTTCTCCAGCAATGGACTTTGAAGCTTTTTGAAGATCAGGGCAGTTCTGGAGTACTTGTGAGTTTTCTTTTTTCCAGCTAAACAGGGTAATACTGCAGTGCAGTAATAAGAAAATGGCTTATCAGGGACAGAAGCATACAGCAGAACTGTGGCAGTGTATACTCATTTGCATTGTATTCACAGTGGTTCACTCAGACATAGATAGGAAAGATCTTTTAAGAATTTTGGCACATAGACACAGGAAGCTTGTAGTCAAATACCAATAAACTTTGTAATTTGGTTATACAGTTGAGGCACTCTGAAACTCAAGCTTCATTTGTAAACGCGTCTAGGCGTTCAAGCTGCCAAGTATTCCATGAAAGGCAGGGCAGAACATGGTTACTGTACATGCAGAGCCTTTCAGCATCACTTCTCTGTTTAGACTGCCTGTCCTTTTTGGGAATAGTTGTGAACCCTGCTCGTGGCTGCAGGCTAGTTTCTGAAAAGAAAGAAGCCGAAAGCAGCGTTGTAGCAATGGAAATGCACAGGTGACTGTTTCAGATGTCTGCAAGTCCAGGGAGCTGGAGGCCAGCTGCGGAGCGAAGCCCAGAGACTTTGAGGAGCAGCTATCACTGACGATATAAATAAGCCTGACTGGCAGCTGTCATTGAGGAGGCTGCTTGCTGGGTGTGGAGAACCTACTGTAAGCTTCCCTTAGAGCATGAGCTGTGTCTGGGAGAAGAGCTGCATGACACTGGTGGAACTGAAGCCACCCGTGGGAAAAGAATCAGACAGAGAAGAGGAGGACCAAGATTTGAGAGGGTATATTTAGCAAATCAAGAGAGATGGCATGATTATAATTTCCTGAGGGCAGCAGCCTTATCATATTGAAGCAGGTTAGAAACCATCAATATGGTTCTGTCAGTAAAAACAAGGGTTGGATGTTTGTCCAGAAAGGACTATGGTGACAGTCTGGATTTTACGTGATTGCTTTACAAAAACATGTAAACAATGTTTTGGCAAGAGTGAGGCAGTAAGTTTCAGTTACTTCTCAGACTTGGCGCTGATACGCTGTACTGTGGGGTAGGACTGCTGGGGAGGCCACATGTAAGGAACATCAGTGCATTAAACACATTTTTGCCCCTCTGCCCCTTCCCCTTGCTGGGAATACTTTTTAGTGCAGTCACACGTTCCCTGGGTTTTAACTAGTTAGGGAAACTGAAAACATTCAAAAGTTCCTTGCCCTGATAAAATGCTCTTTGGGACATTAACTTCAAGTTAACATTTTTGCTAGGGATTTTTTTTTTTTTCCTAAATGTTTGATGCTCACAACAGTTGCAGGCATGTAATCTGCTATAACTGCCGCTCCGTCATTCCTCTGTAGTTTCCTAGCAATCTACAGTCTTCGTCTACAGTTAGCTGCTGGGTGAGCATCTGTGTGTGATCATAGGATCATTTATGTTGGAGAAGACCTTTAAGATCATCAAGTCCAACTGTTAACCTAGCACTGTCAAACCTGCCACTAAACCATGTCCCAGGAATGGTCACTCAACCACTTCCCTGGGCAGTCTGTTCCAATGCTTGACCACCCCTTTCAGTGAAGAACTTTTTCCCAATATCCAATCTAAACCCCCCAGTGCAACTTGAGGCCGTCTCCTCTCATCCTACACTTGTTACTTTGGAGAAGAGATCAACACCCTCGTCACCACAACCCCCTTTCAGGTAGTTGTAGAGAGTGATAAGGTCTCCCTTCAGCCTCCTCTTCTCCAGACTGAGCAAGCCCAGTTCCCTCAGCCACTCCTCATAAAACATATGCTCTAGACCAGGTTTGTTGCCCTTCTTTGAGCACGTTCCAGCACCACAATGTCTGTACTGCAACGAGGAACCCAAAACTGAACACAGTGTTCAAGGTGCGGCCTCGCAAGCACTGCGTACAGGGGCATAATCACTTCCTAACTCCTGCTGGCCACACTATTTCTGATCCAGGCCAGGATGCTGTTGGCCTTCTTGGCCACCTGGGCACACTGCTGGCTCATGTTCAGCTGGTTGTCGACCAGCGCCCCCAGGTCCCTTTCCACCAGGCAGCTCTCCAGCCACTCCTCCCCAAGCCTGTAGCGTTTTATGGGGTGTTGTGACCCAAGTGCAGGACCCTGCACTTGGCCTTATTAAACCTCATACAGCTGACCTCTGCCCATCGATCCAGCCTGTCCAGATCACTCTGCAGAGCCCTCCTACCCTCCAGCAGATCAACGCTCCCACCCAACTTGGTGTCACCTGCAAACTTAGTGAGGGTGCATTCCATCCCCTCGTTCAAATCATTGGTAAAGTTATTAAAACTGGCCCCAACACCGAGCCCTGGGGAACACTGCTTGTGACCAGCCGCCAACTGGATTGAACTCCATTCACCACAACTCTCTGGGCTCGGCCATCCAGCCAGTTTTTTTATCCAGTAGAAGTATATGCCCATCCAAGCCATGAGTAGCTAGTTTCTCTACGACAATGCTGTGGGAAATGGTGTCAAAGGCTTTACTAAAGTCTAGCTAGACAACATCCACAGCCTTTCCCTCATCCACTAGGCAGGTCACCTTGTCATAGGAGATGAGGTTGGTCAAGCAGCATCTGCCTTTCATAAACCCATTCTGACTGAGCCTGATCACTTGATTGTCCTGTACATGCCACGTGATGGCACTCAAGATGATCTGCTCTGATATCAAGATGATAACGTTCTCTGGCACCGAGGTCAGACTGACAGATCCTCCTTCCAGCACTTCCTGTAGACGGGCATCACATATGCTAACTTCCAGTCAACCGGGACCTCCCCACTTAGCCAGGACTGCTGATAAATGATTGAAAGTGGCTTGGTGAGCACTTTTGCCAGCTCCCTCGGTACCCTTGGGTGGATCCCATCTGGCCCCATAGACCAGTGTGTGTCTAAGTGGTGTGGCAGGTCACGAACCATTTCCCCTTGGATTATGGGGGCTACATTCTGCTCCCCGTCTTCCAGCTCAGCACTGTTCTTACCATTAAAGACTGAGGCAAAGAAGGCAATAAGTATCTCAGCCTTTTCCTCATCCTTTGTCACTATGTTTTCCCCTGCACCCAATAAAGGATGGAGAGTCTCTTTATCCCTCCTTTTGTTGCTAATGTTTTTATAGAAACATTTTTTTATTGTCTTATACGGCAGTAGCCAAATTAAGTTCTACTTGGGCTTTGGCCCTTCTAATTTTCTCCCAGCATAACCTCACAACATCCTTGTAGTCCTCCCGAGTTGCCTGCCCCTCCTTCCACAGGTCATAAACTCTCCTTTTTCCCCCTGAGTTCCAGCCAAAGCTCTCTGTTCAGCCAGGCCAGTCTTCTTACCCACTGGCTTGTCTTTCAGCACATGGGGACTGCCTGCTCCTGCGCCT
>NW_010565396.1:21888-34604 GCF_000687285.1 Phaethon lepturus | reverse complement strand
AGGCCGGTCAGCTGCCCGGCTGCCAGCCTGGGACGCCCCGCGGCACATAAAGGTTGCGCTGAGGCAACAACTCTGAATTCAGTGCTTTTGCTCTCCTGAGCCAACGACATAGGGGAAAAAAAAAAACCCAAAAACAAAAAAAAAGCCAACTTTGGCAGATCTTCTGCTGCCAACTTTCCTGAAGAATTATCACAGGGCAGAGAAACGATCCTCAGCCCTTCCTCACGCAGAAAGCTGAGGATTTTTTCCATGGGCTGGGTAACGTGAAGCACCCCAAATTAGCACCATTCATGCTACCACAGCCAAGCACCGCCTGCGCAACAACATTCCCAGTGAGAGCATTGCAGCCTCTCTTAAGAACCTACAAAGTAAAATGTAGTCACAGGTTCCCAACCCAAGAATACCACCAAACTCACCCACTTCACCTCTGACCCCACCATTTTTTTTCCCAATAAATTCAGGCCATAGGCACCTAGTTTACCCCAAAATGCAGCAACTTCTTTATAACTAACTTCACAGAAGATTTTTCTTTTTAAATAACTATGTCACCCAGCGTATGCTTTAACCAACATTCAGAAATCACATGTTCACCATCTGGATTGGAAGCCTGTACTTTGTTTTCAATTCCCATGGCAAATTCAGTGATCAGCAATGCCACCAAGCTGTCTTTGAAATATTCTTACACCTCTACCAGCTTCATGGGCACTACCATTAGAGAAGTGACACGCTTTATCTTCCATGCACAAGCATGCCTGCAGATCAGCACACGCATCTCCATCAAGCTTGTAACCATTCAAAACATATTACATTGCTGTGCCTGAGAGCAGACTCTCAGGGACCACTAGTCGCTTGGAGAGCAATGGTGGCACTTACTTCATTGATGTAAGACTGGGCTTTGCTTATCAAAGAAAATACTCTTACCTTACAGTGAATAAGCAACCAGAAGCTTACTTCAGTGCAAAAAACCAAGCCAACTGACTGATGCTACCCCTCGGTTTTCACATACTAAACCCTAATGGGATCCACATGGAAAACCAGGAGGCAACCACAACCAGTGCTAGAAGACCATATGTTTTGAAATAAAATTCCCCCAGCATCTAACTTCTGAACTTTTAGATAGCATCCCCCACCAATAAACTCATAATGAAAAGCAAAACAAATTGAACCCTCCCTTAGCAAATGAACAGGAACAAGCAGAAAAAAAATCTGTCCACAGCCCCTGCCACAACTGCCCTCCAAGCAGCCCCACTACAATCCAGGAAGCCTTCACATGCTCACCATGAAACGTGACACACACTACGCCCATACCCTACAGGACTTATGGAAACTGTGCAGTTGGACAACACTAATGTGCTGGAGTGAACTCTGCTGGACAATTAATAAAGGACCACCGCATCCACTTACCACGTAAAAGAGTATTTTTCACTAAACGTTGCCTCTGACCTCTTGGAGGGTCGTCCTGGAAGGGTGGCTTCTGATACAACTCCAAAAGACAACGCTGAAAAGGAAAATGCTTAACTCTACCAGAGTAAAAAAAAAAAGTTATGGACTCAACAAAGCCCACGTATTTAAGGCATACTTTGATCTTCCTTCTGTTTAGCTGAATGATGCGCATTCCACATGGGCTGCCTGCCAACCTGTTTCCCCCCGCTTTGCTCGAAAGGAATAAATGTGTTATCACCTGCTCCTTGCTAAAAACCTATCTTAACCCCACAGGCTCTAACTGCCCTTTTTCTCTCAAGTTGCCTGGTCAGATAGTACAACTGAGTTGAACAAAGAGTTGTTGTCTCTAACCTGTGCTTTGTCTGGAAGATAATGCTGCTGCTCTCCAAGTCCCGAGGAAAGAGCTGCGTGTTCACCAATTTGTCTGTGATTTTTTTCAAATATCAGCTGGTCTAATGAAAGGTATCTCGCATCTGTCAATAAGCTTGGTGAAATACCTGTTATTGTGCTAACCTTGCTCGCACTTGAGCCCTTCACCCCACGACAGGACATGCAGGGCCGCTGTGGGAAGAACATGCCATGCGTGTGCCAGAGACCTGCTTCTTTGGGCCATGAGGAGCAGAGCTCAGGTGCTTCTCGTGCCCCACAGGCCTGCACACAGTGAGAAACGGAAGATACGCTTAAATAAGATTGAAGTGGCTAGACATCCTGCCAAAAAATGTTCGGGACAATAAGCAAACTGTGACTCAGAGAGCTGGGGCAACGTCCCTCCTCCCACTCCTTGGTTCAGAGGGAAGCTCTGCCCACCTCCAGGGGCTTGGCTGCTCTGGCTGTGCCTCGTGGCACCCACGGTGGTGGTTGTTCTCCCCACCGCGCCCATCCCCACGTCGATGCTACCCGGGCAATGCAATGCTTGGCTCTGCCCACCCCTCACACCAGCCACGGCCCCAAGCCTGCACCGGGAGCACGGCAGCCCCGCACGGCCGAGGCCGTGAGCCCCTTTGGCATGTTCTCGGCTGCAGAAACAGCTTTCCTGAAATGCATGAGAGACGCGGTGCTCTAGCCACTTTCAGGAATGTGCCTCTACCAAGGATTAAGTAAAATAGATGTTATCTGGTTTTGTATCTGTTTTCATGTTTGCATACACATACCCGCCTCTAGCCCTGTCCAGTGCTTAGACCTGCCAACTGCTCCCAGTTATTAGAGAGCATCTCAGTTTTACACAGTCACTCCTCGCTTTTCAAGAGCCTTTTCTTTAGAGAATGGTTACATCTGCCCTCCCTAAACTCAGAAATACCATATATAGAGCTACAGTTCTCTAGAGAGGCACTTCAGAGAGTATCCTTGCACTGCAAAGAAGTAATGCTTAAAAAAAAAGAGGTCTTATCTGAAGAACAATAACTCCCGCAAGGCTTCCTTGGGTGTGCTAATGAGCTGACGGTGTCCAAATATTTTTTCTGTGGGACTTAGGTGAACTGTCTTCTTAACAACTTCTTTCATATTTTCTTTGAGAATATTTTCTTCTCAGTCATAATAGTAGGGCTTCATAAAATATTTCTTTTCCAAGTAATTTTTGCTTCATTTCCAAGCTACTGCTCCACAAACTGGTCCAAATTTTCCACTAATCCTCACCGATGCCACCAGTGGTATTTGCAGAAAGGTGCTGCCCCAGAGTTCAATCTGTGATCTTTAGTGAGTTCGACAGTGTTGATTTTTAGTGGACCACGTTATTCCTCTTCCCCCACCCAAAACTTGCAGCCATGACATTTCCTGGGCTTCTGCATCTGAGAAAACTCCTGTTGGCCCTAAGTAAACAGACCAGCTCTCGTCCTCGGAGAGATGGGGACCTGCAACACGGCTTCCTTGCCAGCCTGTTTTGGCACGTTGCAAGGGAAGCACAGGGGGTGTGGGGGGGTGCTTGTGGCTCCAAAATGAGGGGTCTTCCCCTTCAGTCTTGTCAGCAGAAAACACAGAGCAGGTGGTGTTCTCCAGCAGATTTCTCCTTACAGACAGGAGCAAAGACAAGATTTAAGACAGCAGCATCCAGTAGAACAAGGTAGAATTATAAGCTCTGTCCAACTCTTGCTGGGTGAAAGCAAGCTCATGACTGTCCTCAGTGGTGTCTTTCCACCTGCACAACTGGTTTTGGTTAACTGGGTCCTTGACACTCTCTTGGTTTAGGCCAACAGAGAGTTTGGCCCAGAAAGTGCAAATTATTGTAAAAATCCCAGACAGTTCCTAAAAATGGCTATGGATAGGTTGCGTACATTGGGCATTTCTGAGAAGGGTTCGGAGGCAGCTCCTCTGCAGCCATTGAAAGCTTCAGGGCGGCTGTGTCACGCAGGCAAGTAGACAAATTTGCACATCACAGCGTGTAGCTATGAGAAAGCTCCCCAGATGTTTTTTGCGCAGGGAGGTGTTTGACAGTGTTTGGGGCAGGACATTGTAGGCAATGCCGAATGAAATGGTCTGCCATGGAAAAAGGAAGTGAGGAGACAAAAATTACCTGAGTTTCCAGGCTGGAGTAGCAGCTACAGTTCACTACTGCCCAGACAACTTACTCATGCAAAAATAACTAGATTCTCACCTTTTGAATATTTATAAACTTTGTGTGCCAGGATGCAGATGAGAGTTATGTGGGGAGCCCTGCAAATATGAGACCTAGAGAGTGTGCAACAGCATTTGTTGGCCCCATCACTGAGCTAGTGACTTTGCCGGCAGCCCAAGCAACAGTGCTTCAGAGTAGATTATTAAAAAAACCTGGTCCTGAACCTTTCAGTTGCACCTGCAGTGTGGTACCTTCCCAATGAGTTGCAGGTGCAAATAAGACTGGATCTCTCTTTACCTGCCTTGCTTGAAATTCAGCTGGGGGGCAGCTCTTGCAGATTTTTGTGGCTCTTGTGGAGGGCAAGCAGTCCTTAGCACGAGAGCAGAGCGTTTGCTCCCCTTTTCTTCCCCTCCCTCTGGCACTCTGTCTTCATTCTGGGTGATGCACGTCAAGATCAGTGCAGAGGAGGGGACAAAAGCCTTTCTGGTGAAAAAGCTTGCTCAATGAGCCGTGAGTGGAAGATTTGTCCTGCCAGGATTGCAGAGGGAAAAGGAAAAGAAGAAAAAAAAAAAAAAAAAGTCATCCAGTGGATCTGGAGAGCTGTCACCACACCAGCGGCAACTCACCAGGGACGTGAGAAACATTTTCAGCCCCAGCACGTTGCAGGACGTTGCCAGGCCAGGCATGCTCGCGGCTCTTTGACAAGCCATGGGCAGGGTGCCAGCTGCCCAGTTTCTGAGCGCTGAGAAGGGGGAAAGGCTGCTCCTCGCAGAAAGGCTGGACCCCGGGGGTGTGAGTGGGTCACTGGCGATGGAAAGATTTAACCCTTCCAGGGTTGCTCTTGCAGAGAGTAGCCAGGACAGCAAACGTGCCCAGGCAGGTACCAAAACTCACCGGAGTGACAAAGCCTGGCTTGCAGGAGCCGAGGAAGCTCACTTTTACCACTCTCTGCCATCAAGGGCCTTCATGCAGTAACTTCACAGCAGACATCCATCTATTTAATAATTTGCGGTATGGTGCCAAATCAAAGACACCACAGCAACTGTACTATCCCCAGACATTTAGACAAAGGCACTTACCAAATTTCACATGGCAGTGTTGCAGTCTCCATTACTCTTATGCAACAGTGTGGGCAACACTGCCCAACAGTGCTTTTTAACTTTCCTTATTCCAAAAGCTACGCATCATCTTGAAAAAAAAATTCAAAAGCCAGCTTGTGTTGTGCTGCCAATTTGCTTTTCCTCTGCAGCTAAATGCAATTGATGCTAAACTTCAGATGTTAATTTTTAAGTCTGTTTTCCCCCCCTAGTTTGTTTGTTTCTCAGATGTGTACGGGTGTGCTTTGATTCTCTTACTTCTTTTATCCATCCACAGACCACCCGTCTTACAGACCAGCACAATGTGTGTACCACAGACTGAAAAGCACTTTTCTTTCCCTTCTGGACCTTAGTGTTACAAAACGCTAAGAGTTAAAATACATTTTTGTGTTAAGAAAGAGTATCTGTAAAATCCTAAGAAACTACCTAGCAGGACACCTCTAACAGGTTATAAAGGTAACACTAAAAAACAGAGGGGCAAAAGAATATTGCCTACTTCAGAGAAAATGCAAAAGAAACTTTTTCTCAGATTACACACCCTTTCTACAAAAGGCGTGTGGAAACTTTGTACGTGCAGGAGGGAACTGATGCAGTTTCGGAAGGTTGCACTGTGGTTTACTAAGGGTATGGAAGGAAAAGCATAAAAAAACAAGGAAAAAATATTAGTGGTCAGTTTGTCGGGTCCTGCTAAGGGACAAGAGCCTCACACAGTTGCTACAGCTATGAAGAAGTAACTTGGGTAAGAGTCAACGCTTGATCCCTTGTCGCATCCTACAATTAATCTAGTCCCCTCAGGCCTGCCCAGGTTCCTGACCTTTGTCTCTGCTGTTCCCTCATGCACTGACACCATCTTTCCACACTGCAGAAAGTCTGCTCAGGGGTAGTCCATACATTATGGATGATATATGTCTTCCTGCACTGTGCTTAAGAGCCTTGGCGTTTGCTGCTCAGGAAGGCTCTCTACATGACCCCATGCCCTTCTGTGACTACCCATTAAAATACTTACCCTTCACATGAAATTATAAAGTTATGTGGCTCCAAAAATAGGCAGTGTCATCTGTTTTGGGGCTGTGAACCTTAAAGCATCAGCTGAGTGAGCAGGGAAAAGACTGTTCTTCTCCATTAATATGAAAAAAAATTTCCAGAGTGGAAGCCTATGCAGAGTAACTTGGTCAAAAGATGCCTGTGCTCCACTTTCCTTTTAAAAGTAGATGATTCTGGTTTGAGTGTTGCCAACACAGCAAATTTGGGAAGAATTAAATACCAACGTGTTGTTTCATCCCTTTTTTTAAGTAGTTGATAGAACAAAATTTCAAATTACTATAGCAACAGGCTTAAACAATACTCTGGAACTCGTCGATATTTACTTATGATCTAACAGTGGTTTGTTGACTGTACTGCTCTGCAAGGCTATGGCATTGAGTCAGAGCTTTATTCTTTTAACATATGGTCCCCAGGAAATAATTTTCTCTTGTGCTTTGTACTCTGCGCTACAGTTAAGTGTACCAACAGTAAGATTCATAAAGGCAGGCATTAGTTACCTGTGATTAAATCCCACAGCCTAGGTATGGATTTGAAATTTATGGAAATAAAATTATAGACATAAAAATGAGGTTGCATAGATCCAGATGAGTGTTAACGAGTGTGAAGGCCTGCGAGAGTAATGTGTTATTTTACTATTATTATAACTTATCTTTATCTTTAGAGAAGGCATCTGTAAAAGGTATCGCACAGGGATTTAAGTCATGTGGGTAGGTGCAAGTAGCGGAAGATTAGGTGGCTGGGGGACCAGACTAAGATCAAGGAAATTATGTCATTCCCAAATTCAGAAAACTGAGCAGTGACTCTCAAGCGAATGGGGGAGAACACCAGAAGATGTGTTAGGAGAGAGTAATGCGAGGATGTTACACTGTATGTTTTTGCTTTTTATTTTGGAGGAGCTAACTCCCTGTGACACTTTCCAAAAATACAGCAAAAGACAGCTGTTCTGTTGGTCAGCTCAGGCATCGCTCCCAGACCCGTGTATGGAGACCCACATCTCATGGGACAAATTCAGCTCCCAGAATTACACAACAGATCTTGACTTGACTTATTTGCAGCAGCCTTTCTTCCTATGATACCACTTCTGCTGTGTGTTGAAAGCAGCAACTGCTTTTTGGGAACACATGTCTCATTGAAAGCTGGCCAGTAAGCATGTGTAGATCTACCTAGAGGGCTGGTCCTGTACCCACTGCATACTGCCAGAGCTTCTGGCAGTCCCAGGGAGAGTGCTCCCAACAGGCCAGCTGTGAATGAATTCTGAGATGTGGGATTCCCTAACAGAGGGCAAAGCATGGTACACATATTTAGAAAGGAAGAGAAAGACCACCTAGCGTGGTCGCTTATCTTTCAACGATAGAGCAGTCAACAGAAGTTTGACACCCTGAAAAATACTCAGCTAAAGTATTAGACAATCAGTCTGTGAGTCTCAGAGGAAAACAAGGGGAAGGGAAACAGCTAACGCGGATTTGTGAAGAGCAAATTATGTCAAGTCAACCAAATTTCCTTCTCTGGCATGGTCACAGGGCTGGGGCGTAGGGGTATGCCCTTGATGTGGTATATCTTGGTGTCAGTAAAATTTTCACCACTGTGAGGCTGGAGAGACCTGAGCAGCGCTTTCACAGACAAAACTGGAATCCAAAGCAGTACTAATAAAACATAATAGAACAGATCTGAAATCAGCAGGGTGAAACTCAACAAGATGGACATAGAGGGCAGCATTCAGGAAGGAAAACTCGGGTGCCCAGAAGAAGGACAAGCTGATGAGATGGACTGGGCTGCTGTGCAAATCGGTCTGGGGGTCAGAGCGAAGCGGGGAGGAAACATGAATCTAACAATGTGATACTGTTGGAAAAGAGGCAAATGTCATTCTGGGACATGCCAGCAAGCACTGTAAACAATTACTCTGCTCTGCTCCGTGTTGAGGAGCCCTGAGCAGCAGCCTTGTGCCTAGACCTTGGCACCAGGCTCTGCAGAGGATGCGGGCGGACAGGAGCACGTAGGAAAGAGGATCAAGAAGAGCTCCAAGTGACTGAAATGCATGATTTATGGGGCAAAGATGAAGGAATAATTTGTTTACACTAGAAAAAGCGTTCCGCTGTAAATACTACATGGAACAATATTAAATGCTGAAATTCACAGACTTGCTGGCACAGGGTGCCTGGGCTGGGGATCTCCAAGAGACTTCAGGCACAGAAGTTGGGAGCTGGTCCAAAACGCTTGGGAACGAGCAGGCTGCCAGGGGCAATGCAGATACACTCGAATGTGCTTCAGAGCAGGGAATGGTCCCAGTGACCTCCCGGGCCACCCATCTGCCCTCCTTGTCTACAGCTTCACAGTCCCACCCTCTTCTTGACTGAGTTCCAAACCCACCAGAGGTATCAGCTTCTGTGAAACCCCTGCTCTGAGCTGATGTCGCTAGTGAAAGGAGCAAAGGGAACCGAGTCCCGTGCCCTACATTTCAAAGTATGACTTTCTTAGGCAATGCTGAGACCTGGCGGGTGCCATGGTGGGCTTTGGGCACGCAGGCTGGGCAGAACAGGACCCAGTTGTCAGTCTGTCTGCCACACGGCGTCCCAGGGGGGCTGGGCAGGCATGGAGCAAGCATACTCTACTGCAAAAAAAAAAAAGATGACAACAGCAAATTATTTCTGGCTGCGGAGCAAAGGACATCTGCAGACGGGTTCGCTCCATAAAAAGAGTGAATCAGTCAGCTGAGAAAGCTTGAGTGGGGAGTTATCGCTGTTGTTCAGGACTCTTTTCCTATGAACAGATGCCAGTCTGGAGCGTGAGGATGGGGTACCTTCCCTCCAGCACCGCTGGCTGGGATTGTCTCTGCCACGTACCACTCGTCTTGCCGTGGAGGGTGAGGGGGAGATCATGTGTGCCTCTGGCAGTTGCAAAAACCATGCTTGCTTGCCTTTGGAGAACCAAAATCCCACTTACTTTCTCTGTGCTTCACATGGCATGCCTGGATCTTTTTTCAAAAATTGCAAAGCGACCATGAAGTTTGTTTACTTCGTTGCTCACAATAACAAGCGCATGGTATCACAGCTTGGCTGGGTGCCGCGCTGTATGGACCGACACGTCCGGTGATGTTCTTACTGGCACACTGCACCTTGGCTGCTTTTATACTGTCCTTCAGTCTTCCCTCACTCATATGTTTCTTTCCCTTCAAAAAAGAAGGTTTTTGATAAAGAATTCAAGACTCCAGCCACGCTGAGTAGCGAGGGGCCCTAGCTCCCAGAGATCTCCGGCGCAGACACTGCAGTGCCATAGGAAGCCCAGTAAGGCTGTGTGGACCATCAAGGTCCTAGTGACAGGCTCAGGTCCTCACTTTGCGCAATGGTACTCATGGGGAAAAAAAAATATCAATCTTTGCACATCATATTGTCAGGCATAGTCTTCCTCAGCCAAGGTGAAGACTGGAACGTGACATGCCAAAATGGTACCTTGAGCAATTTTATGCTGTGGTATGTTACTGTGAAACAGCAAGAGCTTACCCTAATAGCAGCTGCCTCTCTGTCAGTGGTACCCTCTGCATCTGTTTTCTGTACTCCCTGCTCGACTGCTGGCCAGAAGGTCACTGCAACTAGTTCTACTGCTAATGTGCCAGCCACATCAGGCTGCTGGCATTTCAGTAGCAACACAATGCAAATAAATAACAGGAACTGAGCTCCTGCAGGAGCCTAGACTTCTCTGGAACTGAAAAGGATTGGGTTTTTTTAATTGGTTTCTGGGTTTTTCATCAACTTGCTGTTTCCAGACTAATTTTCTGAATAGCTGTCCTCTGTAGAGCAGAATTGGATCATGTCAGAGAGTTACACTGCCCTCTGACAGTGGTCCAGCCCAAGGCAGGTGTAAACCTTCCCCACCTCCACAGCGCAGCTCATACCAGAATTCTGAGGACTTTCCATGAGCCCCCCACAGCCAAGCAGTAAATCTGCAGAACCAAAGACATGATCTTACCCAGGGTAGAAATGTCTTTCCCATCAATGGACATGATTTAATGCACGCCTGCTATATTTCTTAAGATGTGCAAAGCGTCATATTTTACTGATAGCATATCCTTCTGGGACTGCATCCCTTTGGATTCCCTTGGAGGGCTCCCATTCCTACGTGGAGAGGGGCAGAGAGAAGTCATTTCCTCAATGAACTGAGAGACACCCCCCTCTCCTCAACCCCATGACTTCTTCCTCGTAGAGAACAAGCAGAGTATACAGCCAGGGTTTCTGAGAATGGAAAAGAAGCATGTGATAGTGCTTTTAATGTCTGCTGCTTTTCCATGCCCTCCTCTGTGTTTGTCTCCTGGGGCTGCACACAATCTCCAGCAAAGAAAAGATTTTGAGAAACCCTCTGAAAATCCTCCTCCACTGTGACCAGGGAGCTAGTCCTGTGGGACAATTCCAAGAAACAAAAAGCACTCTGGGCTCCCTAGTCAAAGGAATACCCTCCAGCTTGAGCGCATGTATCCATGGATGATAGAGATCGAAAGGAAAAACAGACAAGCATCTCAGCTATTCTAATTAACACAAATGCTGACGCTCACAAAGCCCTTACCTCCATTGATTGAGGCGCAACGTCGAACTCCCTGGGGGTCGGGAGTCTGCACAGCTGCTTTGACAGTCCTGGCAACACCACCGTGTTTGTGTTCTGGGTTATGAAACGCTGCGGTTGCTCCAGGCTTAGTGGGTTTGCTTTGTTGTTGCATTACAAGCATCGGACTTCACAGCGTGCTATACAGAGGAAACGCACAAGGGCCCAATATTCAGCAACTGAGGATCTCACCCTGTGGTGTGCATTAATATGCCAGCAAGGAATATGAAGTTGACAGATATATTCATTCCCCATTATATGAGTCTTCTGTTCCCACATTGGTTTTCAAATGCAAGGCTGTCACAGATAGGAAAGTGCTGGCTCTTCAACAGGCATATACGTTGCAAATTAAAAAAAAAAAAAAGGAAATGCTACAAAGGTCAACATGTGTTTTACCACAGGTCTTTGCAGAGCAAATAACTTAGAATATCTGCTGCACATAAAACATTATTATGTAAAATAACACATATTATGTGTTTTCCATAGCTTTCTGCATAACCTCAGGATTGGTTGGTAAAAGTCCATAATGTTTTTTAGGTAGGAGCCCATGACGAGACGGAAGATTTCCCACCATTAAAAATGCTAGTTGGTTCCAACATTCAAGAAATTGGTCAGCTGGGGTCTACAAACTTATTCGTGCCAGGCAGCCCCAGCAGATTCCATGACTCAGGTAGCTGCATGGGAGATGGAGTTGACACTTCAGAGTAAAACCTTCCCCCAAAGAGGTAGCGGAGATCAGTGTCTTCTTTCTTTTCTTCAGTACAATATTAACCTAAAAGGATGAAAAAGTAGAGGTCTGCTGTAAGGCTGAGAGTTCCTGATAATTTCCTAACAGTTGCATGTCATTAGTGAATCACACTTATACAAATTAGGAGCAGGTAACATCATGGTTTCTGACTGGACAGATGGATGGTATTTATGTCTATAGATTTTTCCTGGAAAATGCTGACACAGATTGACAAAAATAAGTTCTAGTTTACGTCCAGTGTTGCCTAGTTGAACTGGTCAGAAAAATAAAACCTTAAAAGACTCTGACAAAGTGAAAAAACAATTGAATATTTGTTTTTTAAGATGAAATGCTATGCTTTCATGACTGAAAACAGGGTTCCAGCTTCACTTGAATACTTGGAATGTTTGATTTCAGGCAGACTAAGACATTTTGCTCACCCAGAAATTATTTTTTTCATTTTTCTTTTCATTCAAAATGCTTTGAATATTCTCATTTTGGGACAACCTGAAACAAACTGTGTTTTAGTTCTTTCAGGACTGCCAATGAACTGAAAACAACAAAACACCTTATTAGCCAAGCTCTGTTTGCAGGTCCCATGCTCTGTTTTAATCCTTCAAAGCCTCTCTGTGCTTTCTAGCAATTGTGGGTGTTTCGGGCAGAGCATATGTGTACATTTATCTGTAAAATATATTCTGGCACAAAGCTTTAGTATGACAGGAAAAGTTTTTGGATTTATGCAACTGAAAAACTGCTTTGCTTTCTTTTGCTTCTTCAGTACCTGACTGAAATGTGGGTAAGACTAATTTAAAGAGGACTTAAGAAGGTTATTTTATTTTAACCTAGAATTATAGTCACTCTAGCTAATGATGTATAAGAAGATCAAAGTTTAAAGACAAGTTTTCTGTTTCTGCCTGAAATAAATAAATAAAAAAAAAACAAATCGCATCCTTGTTCCAGAAGTTTTATTGGTGTTACAAATTTTTTTATTTGTTATTTCTTACACCTGCCTGTAGAGTGTCAGACGGTTTGAGTCCTTAATGGTTGTTTCTATAGAGAAGCAGTCACTGAGTTACGCGGGTGCTGACAGAAGCCAAAACCAAAACTGTCTGTCGCCATAACGGCAGACGCGTTGAATTAACACTGGGGTTCCTCTTCAGCAGGGGAGAAATTCTGGCCCAGGGAAGAGCAGACCATGGGACTAAGCGTATCTTCCCTTCCAGCTGCCCCGTGGTCACTCTTTGGTTCTCATAATGTCTTTCCCAGA
>NW_010565396.1:1803-21857 GCF_000687285.1 Phaethon lepturus | reverse complement strand
TCCCCTCTTTCCCAGCTCTCCCACGATTGTAGCATCCTCCAGGAAAGCAAAACATAGGCAACTTTTTAATTTGTCAGCCCCAGCACCCACATCAGAACCAAGGCAGCGCCGAGGCTTTGGGCCGCGAGACGCTAATAAGCACCAGGCCAGGGCTTTGCTCCCCCAGGGGTTACAGACAGATCGGTTAAAGCTTGTCTTTGCATCTACAGCTGCGTGAAAGAGCAGCCCACGTGTGCCCCATCCGCCCCCCATGCACCGGCCGTGTGACATCACAGCTCTGCGGTCTCGGTCACCCACGTCCGAGGTGATGCTCCAAGGAGCAGAGAAGGAACAGACCGACATCGGTGCAAGGTGCTGTAAAACTTGGCCACGGAGAAAAACACCCTTTATAAACCAGAGCAAGGCTGATGTTAAAAGAAGGGGCGTGGAGGATGGTCTCTGTGAGAGGGGAAGGGTAAAAGAGAAATTAGGTATGGCTGTGTCTCACCTAATCCTTGACCGCTCCAGAGCACGTACTTTTTGCAGGGTGTTTCGTGCACAAAGATGGGAGGTGAAAGATAAGGAGTTTTAAAGCGCTGGTGTCTGGCAGCATCTGTGAGGAGACTGTATGGGATGTCTATCCCACCCGGGCGGCTCTGCTGGGAACGTAGATTCATTCACTCATCTCTTTCATTAACAGATAAAAACGAGTGCTGAAAAACAGAGTGATATCTCCTAAATGGTGATTCTGACATGGAAAATACCTGATGTATGTGTCAGGTATTCCCAAACAGCTCACATTCCCTGAAATAGGCAACAGAAGTAAATGAGCAGATTAAAATGTGATGGCTGAACAAAAAAATCACATACACCTTTTTTCCTTATCTTTTTACAAAGCTGCTTTCATAGAAGAAGTTATTTCCTCTAACACCCTGCAAACTCATGTTTGTATGGATACACCTCGTGGAAGAGGATTTTCTTTTCCCTCTGCCATGGCTTCAATGACTGCAAGGGAAGCAAGAGTGTATTTTCTTTTAATCCAGTTCTTTCTCTAGTTTGACTCTGAGGTTTACACTGCTAAAACATCTGCATTTGTCTTCTATATTTGTACTTCTGCCTTGGCAACATCAGCTGCAGTATGAGAGCATAGGCTCCCCAGTGAAATATGGCTCTGAGTTTATTGTCTTTCAGACCCAAGATCCCATTTCAGCTACTAGCAAATTCAATGGAAAATGTCTCAGATGTATTGGGTGCAAAATATGTTTTATTTGTGTTAAAAGTAGGTGAGTTTAATCCTGGTATTATGAAAGACTGTAGCAAAGCTCTTGCTGTCTTCTGAAGGGCCAAGCTTTTACTTGCTGTGTTTTTAATAATGACCAGATGGAGACTGTCACTCAAACAGGAATCTTTCTGTGCTTACCAACTCCCCTCCTAGCAAAAGTCCTACAAGCATCCTCAAAGTGCTACACAACTGGCCACAGATAGGGAATTTATCTGCCGCTTCTTTTGATGAGGCACGAAGTAAAATATAGTTTATTTTATTGTCTCAGAATTGTGCTGGCTGCTCAGGGGTGGCAGAAGAAAAAGCCATATTGCTACCCAGCTCAGCAAGCCCGGCTTTGAACTGACGTAGCAAGCACATAGTGACTTCTTGGAGCAGAACTGCACATTATCGTTTAGCTGGATGAAAGCATGAGACAGAAGAGTTGTTCTTGATTAAAAACAAATATCGAGCATGGCAAGAAAATGAGTAAGGATAAACAGATTAAGTGTGATATGTCTGAAGGCTTCCCACAGTATAAAAGCCATATGTGGGAGGCATGAGCCTAACATTAAACTCGTAACAGTGTGAGTTAAGTTTTTTGAAAGAGGCACCTGACACAATCAGAGGGGGAAACTCTGAGTAATTGGCTCATTGAGGGAAGTTCTCACCATTTTCCCATGGTCTGCACCTTCTTTCTTCTGCTGCACTCATCCAAACAGGAAAACGTCATTCAAAGGTCAGACCAGACAAGCTGACTCACGTATCCCTCCAGTTCCGCTCGTCCAAAGGAGCCCCGGGCAGAGCCAAAGCAGGGAAGCAGCTGTGGGCAGCCCCAGCGAAGCCATGGCCCGTTCAATGCTAACCCGAGACTCAGAAGGCTGGAGCTGGTATGAATGATAAAACCAAGTTAACCTACTAAAAGCAGCCTCCCTTTCCTGTGCTCAGTCAGCTACAGCCCCACACCACAAGCTCAGGTATGGGACAAAGAGTCCTTTTAAAAAACAAGCAACAGATTTTTTTTACCAATCAATCAAAGACTAGTTGCAACAAGCAATTGTTTGGGACAAGAAACAATTAACACAGGGCCTTCCTCGCGAACAATGAGCTATTGGTTGCTGTCCCTGTGGTTGCCATTGTGGGCTGTAACCTCAACACCCTCGCAAGCAGAAAGGCAGAGTGGCATGTTTCTAAGCAACATAAGTCTTTCTCCAACTTCATCCAATCCACCAAGTTGTTTTCATCTGAGGCTGCCACTTCTTGTTTGTTTGGTGATGCTGCAACCTTGGCTTCCACAAAGAGCCTACACTTCTGACAGGAACGCCGGCTGACTTTCCAGCTGCCGGGCGGCCGGGGGGGCAGCCAGTATCCTCGGGGTCCATTTTTTTTATTCCTGCATGTCCCCCCGGAGGCTCCCTGCTCGTCAGCGGATGCAAAGGAGCCCATGGTTAGGGGGAACTCAGGGTCTCCCAAGGCTTTATGACAAACCGCTTGCACTGCCACCCTTACCACGTTTTCCAGTAACTACAAAGCCAAGCAATCATCCACCCAGACCAAACTCAATAGCTGCATGTTGCTTTAGCTTGCAAGCTTCTCAGGTCTGCTGGTTTCTTCCCAATAGAAGAAAATGGGTCTTCTTTATAGACCCAAACAACATTTTCTCTCTTCTTCACTGAGGAAGAAATAAACCAGATGCAGTCAAGGTACATTCGTTAGTGACTAGGAAATCCTGACGTTTTGGGCTCTCCCCGTAACACTAAAACCCGATCTCTGCTACTCATCACCACGCCTTGCCGCTGAGGCCTTTGCAGAGGGAGCCCTGCACGGCAGTCCAGAGGCTTTTCTACTCCCTTTGGCCACGTGCAAGGAGACTGCAGATGCTCCTGTGGCCAACCTTGCTCCCACAGAGACCTGCTGTGACCATGGAAGAAATTCCTACTCAAGTGGAGCATATGGGGCTTGCACGTAACATTTTTTGCAAAACAAAGGTCTAAATTAACTCCACTGAGAGAAAAACAGTGGGGCAACCAACCCTGAGGGGCCGCTGTGGCTCCCAGAATATAAGCAAAACTTGCCAGCTTTCTGCCACCAAATCCTCTACCAGTTATATAGTTTTTCTCTTTTTTGTGGGGGAGACTCTCTACTTACGCAGGGTGCCGTGCACTTAGCCCATGCCTGGCTGCTGCTTTGGTAGTCCCAGGGTCCAAGTTGTGGTGCTTGGAAGGATGCTGCACAGCCACGGGAAACGCATGCAGCACCGCGGTCCACTCCCTGCGGCCAGACCAGCCATTGCAGTCAGCTCCCATAAGCAAATGCAATGAATGGATTTGTTATTTAAAGCTATCGGCCATCCCATGTCAGGCATGAAATTAGTAAATGCTTGGGAAGGCGAGCTTTTCCTCTTCCCCTTCTGTGGAGGAGCTGTCTTCATCCAACTCCGCACCACTCCAAGATGAAGTAATTTTGGCTCCCTGTGTTTTAGCTATTTGAGATAACAAACTCAGATTTCTTAGTCATCCAAAGGCAAAACTGTTTTTAGCTCTTTGCTGGTGTTATGGCTTCATTTTTGCTGTAACCCATGCTCTGGATGCAAGCATGCGGGTCAGCAAGACACAGAAGCTGCTCCTACGTGAGGCAAGTTTCCTAAATGCGATGTTGTGGAAAGGCAAGAGGTGAAACTCAACCATTACCAGTAACATTTCCGTGCAACGGTCACAGGAGGATGTAATTATTACAAAGGATAAGCAAGAAAGACTGATAGAAAAGAGTGCTAGGTTTTGCACTGTTGCTCACAGGCTGCACTTTAAACAGGGCCTGAAACACCATGTGCACCCATGTGTCCCCCCAGGAGTTACCAGACAGACCAACCTGAGGGTGCACCTGAAGGTTAGTAGCACAGCCAGGAGACAGGGAGATAAGTCTTCTCATAAGTGCCCCAAGAATCACTCTGCAAGGTAGCATAGATGCAGTTTTAAATGCTAAGTGAACCCTGGATGACATTTTGCTCACAACTTTTTTTCTTTTTTCTTTTTTTTTTTTTTGAGAAGGCAAGGCAAATCTTGCCTTCAGAAGCACTAGGTAATCATAAGGTTGGTGGGTATTTCTGACCGGACTAAACATTGGGGAAAAAACCCTTAGCTGCACGCTACCTCTGTGTAAAACGGCTCTGCTCAGCACCACCTGGAGCTGGATGCCTGTGGTTCTTCACCAGGGCATCCTTTCAGGTTTTTAATTTGGGAGCACAGTCAAATGTTAGGGATATGCAGACAGGTCGTCATGGAGGCAAGAGTTATTTCACACACTACTTTTCGTCATATCTATTTATCGAGGCTGGCCTCAGCAAAGGGACTAAGGGAAAGAACTTCTGAAGATTTAACTGCTACTAGAAACCAGGAGCCCCAGCATGCTCCAAAAGCCAAAGGGAGCATGTCTTTTTTACCATCTATGTTGCACATATAGGTGACTGTACCTTCCTCTGTGCTACCTCATAGCTATAGCTGGGTAAGAGATATAGTTACTAGAAACCTGATTCCTTAAGCTGCGCTTCCTTAGGCAGATAGCAGAAGCACGCTACATGGCGAAGCATGCAACCAAAGCATCGTAAATATCCATTATTCACTGTGAGCTGCTCTAAGCCAAGAGAGTAAGAAATATTTTTCAAAAGCTATCCAGAAAGTGTTGCTGATTAATGAATACATCCAAAATAATGAGCTCTCTTGCAAACACATTAAAAAGACAAAAAAGAAATTAAATTAATCAGATTGATTTTTGCTGACAAATTATTAGCCCAGCTTTGTCAAGTAGCAGTCTAACCAAAAAGATCTGTTTTCCTTTAATTGTCCTATTATTGCCTTTTGGTTCCCCAATGGTACAGAGCACTTTTTCTCTTCGTTCAAGCTTCAAAGATTGCTTCTCCATCAAAAATTGGTTTTGAATTGGCTAGTGTGAGGATGACTAATTTCCATCTACCTCACTCATCTTAATCACAATGGTCAGCCAAAATTTGGAATCCAGAAGATTATGTCAAATTAAGAAGATAATAAAGCCAGTTAATTTATTGATGTCTTCTGTTTATTTATGAAATTAGGCAAAAAGAAAAAAACCCAAAACTCTAAAGACCTGTTCTCCTGAAGACAGGAATAATCAACATCAGGAAAGGAGTACCCCTCACAACCTTGCTGGCTGGCAGCTGTTCCCAAAGTGCTTAGTCAGAGCTGCGCTACCTTTCCATCCTTATCTTCTCCCTCCATGGTGATCTCATGGTGGTCTCTCTCATAAATCTCAGTTCTCTCCAAAAATCTCATCTATCCATAAAAAGATCAAATTCTTGAGCTATCTGTGGCTCCACTGAGTGTCATAATTGATATATCTGTTGTCTCCTAAAGAAATTATATCACCCAAAACGTGCCTTCTGTTCCACCAAGAAGTTGCCAGGTTTTGGCAGCTTTATGGATATCTACAAAGCTACTTGTTTAAGATATCAACAAAGGCAGTGGTATAGTTAGGTGTCAGCTCAGGCAAATTAAATTTGCCCCGATTTATTTTAGCCATATAAATATGTGCCAAACCATGCGTGCATGTGTGTACACATGCACACCCACACACACGAATGCACTGAACCAACATATATACATATTTATATGAACACACAGAACATATTTTCCTACAATTACACCCATATACACCAAACAGTTGAGTTCATCACTTTTTTATTTACTATTTTACCACCAGACAGACGTTTGTAGATGTTGAAAATCTGCTAAACCCAGAAGAGAAGAAACCGATGGGTGCGGGGCAGATTAAAATGCCTACAGCTAGTGAGGAAGCTGAAGCTTTGTGGGGTCGTTGCTGCCAACTCAATGTGTTTGGCAGGGCAGGAAGGAGAGGATATCATACACAGATGGGCCCTATCACAGGAACATTAACAAAAATTGAAAGAGAAAATTCTCCTTCCAACAGGACAAGGCTACCTCTTATGAATATGCTCTTAACCAAAACTGTCCTCTGGGGAAGGTTATTCTGCTATTTCCCAGTCTGAGGTCTCCTGTTATGAGATAGCTATAAGATTTTATGACCAGCTAATGTAGTCCAGGATGGCAAATGCCCATATTCCTCACTTTCCCACCATTTCTTTTCTCTGTCCTAAGGAACCAGAGCATGGACAAATCCCATTGACGTAAATGCTGAGGGGTAGCAAGAATGTTTGCCACCAGGCCATGCTCTGGAATGATAAGTATGCAAGAATTAGCATCTATAACTCTCCATAAACATTGGGGTTAATCTCCAGGGTTTACAAGACTCTTTAAATGTGTTTTAATAGGACAATATGCTTTACACAGGACCCATCCAACACTTCACGTATCAGCAAAGTTTACAAGAAGGTAAACTGAGCTGGGGTAATAGTTCAGATGTACAGCCAGGGCTCTAATGAGAATGCCAAAGTCAAAGTAATAAATGGATTTGCAAGTATAATACCTTCCCAAATGGCTGAAGAGCATTCCAAGTCTGGCAGGACAGTTGGAAGGGAAGAGCTGCGGGAATTGCATTGTTCTCTCTCAAATTCTAAAGAAATCTAAAGAAATGGATCAAATCACCACACATTCATTGCAAAATGATGGACTGGCTTAGACCTACACTCTGCTGGCCTCACCCAGCTTGGGCAGGACTCTGCTCCTTGGGCAGTCCTGCTGAGGGGACCAGCGCTGCCCACAGAGTTTGGGGCTGCTGAGAAAATAATGGTGGTTAATTAAAACTGAAGACTGTTTCATTTTGGAGAATAATTTTTAAGATGACTGGTCTCAGCCTCACCATTATCATCCAACAAACACATACAAAAGGCGGAATAAGCCTTTGTTAATAGATGACCACTTTGTTTCGAGTTAATTTATTCTTTCTGTGCTTTTCATCCAAAACTGACTTCAATAAGAAAATAAAGCTGGGAATTTCAAGAAGTGACACATTTCCATTAAATCAATATGAAAACCAGCCAGACTATCCTAATAAATGTAATGAATTAATCAGGCGTTCAAAGAAGAATGACCTCATGTTTCACTTCCTTATCCTAATGCTAATTACCACAGAACATTTGCCCAACCTTTGACTCTCTTTCCATGCCTCTGTAAAGAGCTGAGGGGACTTTCTGGAGGGAGCCAGCCAATATCTTAGCTTCATTTGCTATCGCCTCTGTTCATCCCTTGGCAGAACCCTGTCAGAGTAAGGGTAGAATGGCAGTAACAGGATGGTTGCTTCATTATAATAATTCAATCTGCACTGAGACAGGCTGCCTACTGTGCTACGTGAGAAACAGCTAGAAACTTTATTTCATAAGCAAAATTACCACTGGCCATTTTAAAATGCCAAGAGCAACTATCATTAGATTGTGGTTCTGCCGGCTCTACTCTCCAGTGCAGGGGCTGCGGCTGGCTGGGAAGCATCCATCTCAGGAAGGAACTGACCTTCCTGAGAAGGAAGGCAGGTCCCATGCTGGAGCAAAGGGGTTGACAAGCAAGAGAATATCCGACCATTCCTTTAGCACAAAATCAGAAAGTTGAGGAAAAACATGTTTCTATACCAGGAGAAGAAATTCTGTAATTTCTTGTATAGCGAATTGCGAACAATTTTTGCTCCTTTAGAAACACAGGCTTGACCTGGTTGCTATTGCTGAAATCCAGCAGGAAGATTCCCATGGCTGGAATGTTTAAATCGATCTTTACTACTTATTTCAGGAGGATCAGCTGAGCAAAAGCTAGGGAGGACTTGCACTATTTATGAAAAGTGTTTTGGTCTGCTTCCAAGTTTTTAGCAACTCGGGAACAAATGTTCTCATATTGTTATGGATTGGTGTCCTCAGAAATGGTGTCTGAGACGGATACAACCAGCATCAACTCCAAAGCCAACAAGGAAGAGTGAATTTAGTTCACTGGATTGTGATAACATAGGGGCAAAAAACCTGCATTGCCATGGGTGCTACAGCCTGTGTAGTTCAAGTGAGAGGTTTCCTATTGCCTCTACCAACACATTTATGGCATGTCCAGCCATACTGAGGGTGTAGCATAACCTAAATACATGCAGTGTATAACATGTAGTGTGTAAAATCTGATGTGTAACTTACTATGTGCTAGATTTGTTTCTTTACAGGTTACCAGCTGATCAGACAGTGCAAGGTAGTGGCTGTGTAGAAACAAGCCACCATGGGTAGATCATGTTTATTGTGATCATCATCATACAGACCCAGCAAGGATTGGGTATTTTGAAAAGGTTGGCTTCATAAAACTGAAAATATCACAAGGAAGAATTTAAACAGAGAAATGTGAATGATGATTGACAACTGCTTAATGACAGCAGATCAGTGATGACTAAGATTAATGAACCCTGGTTTGTGAGGAATGTCTTTCACTGCTAAGTGACTATTGGTGTCTGATAAGGCTCGAATTTGGTCAAAGCTTTTCTTATTGCTGGCTATTCATAAGGGCTCTCTCTGGGTTGAGTCCTCTGACATCTAATAAGTTGAGAAACTGTACTAAAGACTTTCATCCAGCGAAGTCACTAATTAAAAAAGAGTAAAATTAATATGAATTACAGGCTGTAAATTACAGCAGTATGGTAAGGAAAGGACATACGTTGAAATCTATGGTCAACAGGAGTTTTAAAGGTATGTTAGCCACAAATGGGTTCATCACAAAGATACCACATATCTTCTACATGGACATGCTAAGATTTCCAATAATAAACCCGAAGAAGTAAAAATGTTGAGTAAATATTTCCCACTTATGTCGGGGAAAAGCCAGATAATGCGTTGCATCTTATGTAAGAAAAACAACCCTTTCTTTTTTAACAATAACTTCTAAACTTAGACATTTTTAATTGGCAGTTCCTGAATAATTTGCATCCAAGAGGCAAAGATGTTCACTGAACCCCTGCTGCTGATTTTGAATAAGTCTTGGAACACTAGAGAAGCTAGAGATGTGAAGGAAAGATAATGTTGTGCCAGCACTTAAAGAAAGTAACTGGGATGACATGAATAAATATAGGCCTGTCAGCCTGATATCAATCTGAACAAAATAATAGAATGGTTATTTGGGGACTCTATTAAGAATTAAAGGGGAAAAAAATAGAACTAAATTGAAATTATCATGAACTTATTAAAAACAGACCCCATCCAAATAATTTTATAACGTTGGAGCATGCACAAGTTTAACTGGTAAAGGTAATAGTGCTGATGTAAACAATACTGTTGGACTATTTTACGAACTGATAGGTCCTCAAATAAAACCATCTTTGGGGAATTGGCCCATCTTATGAGCTGGGTTCTTGGCCCTTCACTCTTTAACAACCATTCCCTGCTGATGGAGTTGGCAAATAAGACAAAGACTGGGAGGGACTGGTGAATGGCAAAGATGTAACAGCTAATCTGAGAGACGAACACAGTTTGCCCCGTAATTGTGACACAGCACAGGTAAGGGACAGCAAAGGAAGCCCCACTTACCAAGTGACATTGGTGATTTTGAAAAGATTTCCAGATCCTGGTAGAAAGTCAGCCAAATGAAAGCTCAGTGTCTAAAGAGGCCAAGACAGCCTTTGGCTGTGCAAAGCAGGGTCCCTTGAGGAGCGAGGTGTCATCCGTGTTTCACAATGCTGTGATGGCTCCTACAATTGTTTTGGTGTTCAGAAAAAAGGTCCTGGAAAAAAATGGGGACAATTCAGAAAAAAACACACTAATTTGATTAAAGGATAGGAAAGCAAGCTTTATTCTGAGAGATTCAAGAGCTCAATTTATGTGACATGTACAAAGGAAGGCTTGAGGATGACCTGATACTAATGAGTTACAGCTGCACAGACAGCAGAGCTTTCACAAAGATGGGCTCCTTCACTTTTTGGAGAAATGTTTAACAAATCTCATGGTCTGATGCTGAAGACAGATTCATTCTGACAGAAATAAGACACTGATTTTCAGAGGGAAGTATAATTAACTTATAGAATTATTTATCAATATGTTCCTCATTATTGATCGGTTTCTAATAAAGCTTGGAGGATTCCCTAAAAAAAAAAAAAAAGTACTGTAAAATGTTGAAATAGGGAAATTTCAAGCAGGAAGAAACACAGGTAGGTCCCATGGGCTGTGTTACAAGGAAAGTCTGGAAGACACTCAGGTCTATTCTAACCTTAAAAAATCTGAGAAAACAGATAGTCAGTGATGACACGTACTTTCCGTGAGTCTTTCGTCCAGCAGACTGTCTCACCACTGAGACAGCTAGGAAGACCTTTCTTTACACTACAGAGTGCTCAAACATTCCCAAAGTTACTGTTCACTTTTACCAGCTAGATGCTCTTACAGACAGACAAAAAAAGGCATCTTGGCTAGTGTAGCCACCATGTTTAGTCACTGTCAAGCTTTTCAACAGTTGTCTTTTAACTCTATCTCGATAGATAGAGTTAACATACTATCTCGAGAGTATGGCAATTTCCCCATGCTAATAGCACTTACAAATCTTGCAAATTAGTCAACATTTAGTAGCAAAGAAGCTAGAGGTTCAAAACCATTTATCCCATTTCTTCATATCCTTCAGCTCTTTTTGTGGCCTCATAGAACTTCTTGACCACTGATTTTATGAAGAAGCTGGATGCAACTCTTGCTACTTATCAGCTAAAGAGCTGAGCTGACGGGAAGCACCTCTTTGAGCAGTTCTGCTGCACTCAATGGGAAAGTTTCCATTTACAGGACTTGTTCTTTCAGTTCACATGGCCTTGCAGCCCATCAGTTTGACTAAGTCTAAAGTCTTAAGTCACAACTCAAGCAAAATGACCATGGTTTTCCCCCTTTTCCCATTAAAAATTAGTGAAACTACCAGGTTTTCCATGGCCTTTTCCCAAAACCACAACCTGCTGCAAATTCATTGAAAAGTAATTCCAAACTTAACCCAGATTAATAGTGCTTCCAATTAGTATGGCCAAGTTTTGCAGTTTAACAGATTAAAAACTGTCCGGTTTCATGCCTCCTTGTGAACATTTTGTTCCACTTAAACCATAATCCCACAACAAATTATTACCGCCAAACTAAAGCTATAAAAAAAGTCCACCTTCGCATTTTGAAAACTCTACACTTTGGTGGAGTTCAGATCTGCAGTTTAGTTTTATCCTGTTGCATAAAGATGGGAGGAACCTGCTTCTAGATCCAGAAGGGTTTCCAAGTCATAGCCCTACCCAGATCGGGATATTTGGACCCATATGCTTTTGTTTGGATCCTTCGCCACTTTTTCCTTAAAGTGGAGGGTGTGCTCGGGTCATCTGCAAGTGTTTCACGCTAACACGTTTTCAGCCGCTAATGTCCCTTCAGCCGAAAATCATTGCCCCTTGACTGAAGAGTAATACCTAGCCACAGTTCCTCACCAGTGCAATGTGAAACAGGTTTTCTGGCCCACCCTCATGGAGAAGAAGGAGATGAGGAGGGTGAGCACCTACAAAGATGCTCTTTCAGTTGTTTGTGATCACGTTGGCTACCACCCCACATTTTCCTGAGGTTGGTTTCTTCCCCCAGCTTCTGCATTCTTTTCCCTAGGTACAATATCTGGAGACAGACACACGGGCTGATAATGACTGAAACCACATTCCCCTGAACAGGATGGCCCTTGCACTTTCTAGACCAAAGTACTCTCTGGGACCATGCTGAAAAAAAGATTTATAGTTTTTAATCTCCTCATAAGGTATGACTGTTAAGTATGTATAATATATAGGACAGGAATTAATCCTGAATTTATTTAGTATTTTTTTCCTATTTCATCTGTCAGAAGATTGCCATTTCAATTATTTATTAAGAAAATTATGTTTTTCAAGGTAAATGCATTACTTTCGTTATCTGCTTTCAATTAGCTGGGAATTCACTATGTTCAGCCAAATGTCCATTCATCAACAAATTCCAGATTCCTGGCAGTCTGAACAAATTCCCAATTTTCTTCTTTTATGGGTAAAATAAGTGAAGATATTCATGCCTCATGTTAAATTATGGCTGGGTTTAGACAAGCCTGGAGGGAGGAGAAAACAACTATGGAAGGCCTTGAGATATATTAATGGATATTTTGATAAAAGTAGAGATAAAATATTTCACAATCTTTTTCCTTCAGGTGCTTTGTTATGTTAACTAGATGCCCTCCCGCCCTCCTTCACGGGCAACATAATGAACTGAGCTGATCACCCTCCAAAACGCTTGCAACAGGTTGATGAGCCCATCTGTCGCTGCCGGGCTCTGCCTCCCACAGGGACACGCAGGAATAAAAGCAATGCAAAATACATCCCGCGCCACTGCGACTCTGCACGTCGTGTCCAACCCTTCCAACGCGTGAATTCACATTTTCTGTGCGAGGCTGCGCAAAGCAGCTCCAGCAGCGTCGCCCGCTGCCCCAGGGCCACCTGTGCGGCCCGGGGCACCGAGGGAGCGGCCGGCAGGGAGGAGCACAGCGGCCAGCCACGTGCCCGGGCAGGATGGGGACCAGGCTTCTGCCTCAGAAATGCTCCCGTGCTGGTCCTCCTGCGAAACAGGGCTAGCAGGGTCCAGCCCGTTGCTGACACATGGCTTGTGAGACTCCAACCAGTTTCTCGGCCCAGCACCATGCCAGGCAGCGCAGCTGTGTCCATCGCAGCCCGTTCCCTCCCCAGCTGCTCGCTGGGAGGAGAAAGCCCTGTGCTCCAGGGTGGGAGCTGGGCTTCTTGCAGAGAGGCTCTTTATCCCCAAAAGGGAGCATAAGCACTTTTTAAAATGCAAACATGCTTTTTTAAAAGCCTCATGCCCAAAAGGCACTTTTGCTACCCGCTTGCAGTTGAGACTTCACCCAGTGCTGGGCCAAAGCCCTTTACAAGGAATCTCCTGGGCAAAGCCGGGAGAAAGGCTTTGCCCCTGCCAGCCACGGGCACGGAGGGCAACCAGAAATGGTGCCCCGGCCTCTGTGCATGCTCACCACAGCTCTGAGCTCAGTTAGTCTCCAGGCACTGCTTGGAGTGGTCCTTCTCTGTATGCTGTGACCGGCCCCGAGCCATGCGGGGAGCAGAGGAGCTGGGTGGAGTGATCCCACTGTCCCGAATGGCTGTATCAGCCTCCTTCGTCTCTGCGGGGCATCAGGCCACGCGCCCGAGGAGGTTCCGCACACACCACAGCTCCCTGCTGGCCCCCATGGCCACGTTTCCTTACCAGCAAGCATGGAGAGGAAGGCAACCTCCCAGCAGAGAGTTAGGATCTAGCCCAGATGCTTTCTTGGATTCAGGACCTTTGTTGCATTTAAAGCAGTATTTAAAGTTCAACTTTTTCCTTCCAAATCAGGAAGATTTTCAGTCCTTTTAGTAATTCATTTTACCTCCTCCTTCTTTGGCTAGTGAAATTGCTGTCTCCCCTGGCCTCCTCAGCTGATGTTGTCAAAAATCTTCTGTCCTGGTCATCGCCTATGGGTCATACAAAGTCATCTTGGTTTTGTGCTGCCCTTCTGTTTCACAGCTCAGCCATCACTGACTCTTTGATTAGAAGTGCTTGGTCACCTCCTCTTTCCTCCTTTCCACTCACAGTGGATGCTTTCTGCTCGTTTTGTTTTCTCTTCCCAATGATTTGTGGCCAGCGATGCTTTCCTCACACTGCGGAGTCTTCAGCCTTTCGCATCGTATTCAGGTGTTCATAGGTCTCTCCCTCTCCGTGCATGCTCTGAGACCATGTTCTCTCGTGCACCGTATTTTTCACTGTGTGAGTGAAGAAACAGAGTCACCGCTCTGCCTCGCGTTCCCCCGCTTGGGCAGGAAGCTAAACTGTCCTCACCTGGGTGACGCCTTTGCCACCAGACTCAGGAGAGGCAGGGAGGTGAGGCTTTTTCCCTTATGTGATCCATGTGCATCTCAGCCAGCTGCCGCTCTCCACACAGCAAGATGACTAGGCTGATGTCAAAGCTATGCCGCCTTCACCTCTTGGTGACGCAGAGTCCCGAGAGCCACCTCGCCATCCAGCAGCTCTGCCAATGGCGACAGCTCCTGCTGAGGGCTCTCCCAACAGGCAAAACCATCACCATCTCTTCAACCTCTGTCTCACGTCCTATAGCCTAGGCAATCGTGAACTCATGTGTTTATTTTACTGGTAGAATACACCTGCAACTTAAATACTGTATGATAAGCAGATGTTCATTTCTATAAATTGAACAGCACACAAAGATTTATAGACCCCAGAGGTTCAGATTTTGAGAGTGAGAGCCAAGGTCACAACTGGACCTTCAGATTCAATAAATCTTGACATTACTGGAGCACTGGGGGAGGCGGGGAAAGTGTCATTATAGGCATATAACAATTTTTAAAGTATGCCAGTGATGATCTGCAAAGCAGATGTAAGTCAGGCTGATTTTGATACGTTAAACTGACCCTTCCAAGCAAGAGATGAAATAACTCAGGATTTGATCTGGAGACACATATGGAATATAGGAGTGGAAATGGTGATAATAAGCCCCTGTTCATATGAGCAGCAGGGGGAAAAAAAGCTCCATTAAAAAGAATAGATGTTTTGTTTTCATGCTATAAGAATGACACTGTTGATACCATCAGTGGTGGATTTATTCTAATTAAGGTACCCTAAATGACATATCTCTGCTGTGTTTTTCTTTCATGCAGTGCACTAATGAAAACCACTGGTTCAGCTACAGAAAAAATAAAGTCCTGCGTGAGCAGATGAGGTACCTGCTGCACCCCAGTGGTGTCTCCCAGCTGAGAAGGCAGAGGTGGCACCGCTGGGTGCATCTGGAGGCCTAGCAAAGAGAAAAGGTTGTCAGAAGTAATTCAGTCTCTAACGTCCCTTCAGACCCTGGTGTCTTTGCTAGAGCTTTAAACACAGGCTGGCAGTGAGGATGGAGGGGAAGGGAGGCGAGGCAGTACGGACAACCTGCGCCAATGTCACTGCAGAAGAAAGAGAGGCTGGAAATTGAATTAGGGAGAGTAAGGGCAAGGAGGAAGGTTTTACATGGGCGCCAAAATATCCTGACATGGCTGTGTTAGGAGCGCCTTCATAGGGGCAACTGAGTAGCCATTGCCTTGGGATAGCTGCCATAGGACAGCACTAAGTGTCTAAACAGAAGCGGCTGAGACGCCGGAGGCAGCCTGAACCGACCCCTGCCAGCCCGGAGCCCAGTCTGGGCGGCGAAGCCCTCCAGAGGAGTCGTACAAGTCGGTCTCCTCCAGACTCCACGCCATACCCAGTGACTCCCAAGTTGGTGCAGTCAACGTTAGCTTTCATCGGCCGACACGCCGCCGCGGCCCGGGCTGGGCAGCGAAAGCCGGGGGTGCCGCCGATGGACACGGGCTGTACGTGACCGGCTCATCCCGTGCCCCCTCCACCCTGCGGGCGCCTGTCCCGCTCCACACCTGCAGTTTTGCAACTGCCCACGACATTTTAAAACAAACAGCTCAACCGGCCCGTTGGGCAATTCCCAGTTACAACAGAAACCCACATGGAGGTTTCCAACAAGCAATTATAAATTACACTGCTGTTTTGGTGTTTCCGCCGTTCTGTTTAGAGTAACTCACAGCGGTTAGCTATGAGTTACTAGCAATTTTTAGGGACTTCCAAAACATGCAGTTCAGCCAAAAGCAAAGCAGAAAAACCCCTACCAGTAAGGAATTCCCCAGTTACCAAATAATAACTAATAAATACAAATACCCGTTAGAGTAGAAGATGGAAGCAGAGAAGAGAACACAAGAGGCAGACAAGAGAAAACAAACATGAAAATGTTGTGCTGTCTTTTTTCTCATTGAGGTAGATGGGCATCTGAACATGTCCCCCAAACTCACGTATCTGAAAGCAGAGCTGTCTGAAGCAGAAGCAGCCAGGAAGATACAGCATTTGATGGCTTCTGTGGCACCTGAAATGAAAATTTTGGAGCCAAAGTGAAGTTATCCCACCAGGTACAATCTTTGCAAATGACAGTGCTCCCAAATAAGACCGTGGGATATACCCTAGCTGCCAGCTGTAATACTGATAAATAGTCATATCATCCAAAAAGCATTACAGTCTGAAGCACCAGCTCACGATTTTCCAAGCGCTTGTGCAAGGATGCTCTAGATGGCCATGCACAGCTACCTGCATGCCCTCTTGAAAGGAAATCCGGCGGGGAAAGCTGGAGTCAGGCCTGGATGGTCGGGGCCCAGAGCTCTCTTGCTCTCATGCTGGCTCCCATTTTTCACCTCTGGGCACAGCGCTCATTTTAACTCTCACACCCGTGTATGCAAGATACAGGCATGTTTTGCTTCGGAGGATGTAGTGAATCTCACGATACGTACAGGCTTGGAAAAGGCTGCTGTAACAATCTGACGTACAACAAGCCTTCTGTCAACTGGTCTTTCATGACCGACGGTGCGTCTTCTGCACCCAGCTCCTACGTTAGGGGCAGGGAATGATTACCTGCCCCAGTGCCACCCAGCAGCCCCAGCCAGAAGCCCCCTGCAGTGATCCCAGTCACCACATCCCCTGCCTGGACATTTTTTCCCCATGACCACAAGCTTCAGGATCATTAGGAAAGGTATTTCTCAGTGGTTTCTCCACTGCTCCTTGTGAAAATCCTACACAACCCAGGCAACTGGGAAGTGTTTACACTGTCTGGCCTTTGTTCCGGCATCTTTAAACAATGACTCCAAAATAATTCTGATTTTCATGCCAAACAAGCACATTGTGGCTTCTTTACTGGTGAGGCACAGACTGTGAATTTCCCTGCCTTGGAAGTTGCAAAAGACAGCTCTGGCATCTGCAGCATCTTTTAAGGGAGCTCCTGGTGTCCTTAATGAAAAATTCATTACGGGTAAATCAGTATTCGGCTTCATTGTCATCCTATATGAGACCAGGCTGCAGGTGAAAGTGAGTTTAGTGCTTACTATTTATTCCCAGCCAACTACTAATCCCATTTCCCATTACTGAAATAAGGCATTAAAAATCAAAGTAATCTCTCATTGAAAGGAAGACATTCCTAACAGCTGTATCCTTCAAAAGCTTCAGCCTTTTCTTTCCCCTTACCATCTCCCTAGGTAGCCCTCTGGGACACATGGTTATGTGGGATGCCAACTGCTCACTATTCATCATGGCCCTGTTCTCCAAGGGCCCATTGACTTTCAATAATTTATCACTTGATGTTTTGTGTGTTGCTGCAGAAATAAATCAGAACTGGGAGAGCCAGATGCTCCCGCATCCCATCGTACTTGTTAATTTATTAAAAAGGGGTTTTCTCGGGCCAGCCATGGGGTGCAGGCATCTCCTCCACAAGAAGCAGTGAGGATGAGGGTTAAGGTCCACTGAGCCAAGTGTGAAGAGCATTGAGAGAGAGAGCGAGCAACTTCAACGTGGAAGCACATGAGCCTGGAAAGCCTCGCAGGGTGAGCAGGCGGTCGGCTTTCCAAGCAGAGCTAGTGGTGACAGCGCTCCAAGAAAAATACATTTAGTCCTTAAGCGTGTAGACTTTTGTTCTGGGCTCACAGTCTCTTTTTGTTTCTTGGACTAGGTCTCGCACCCGGATACGGCAAGTAAATATTAAGCCATAAATCACAAATTCGATGCTTGCTTTTCTTTCCTCAAGGTTGTATAATATAATAAAAAAGATCAAGCAAATGCAAAGCTATTTTACGCTGCACATGCAGAGTGCAAAAGGCCCTGGGTCTCTTCCAATAACCCCACAAGAATGATAGGCCTCCTGCTAACAAGAAGAGCTATTTTTCCGAGGCATCACACAAATCCTCTCATGGGTTGAAGAGTTTCTCCTGTCCTTGTTTTCTTTAATGCTCTTGCAATACAGTTAATTTAACATATAATGACCCTTCATTCAAACCTCCTGCACATATATATTATGGTAGTTTCATCAAATGTGCCTCTGGCAGAACAGGAAACACAGATTTCCTATGTTCCTTCCCAGAGTCCTGAATGCATGTCAACAGCTTTTTGGTACCTATCACCCTTGGTCATTTCTCATCTCCCCTTCAGAGGGGGAGAACCGTGGCTGCTAACACACAGTCTTGCCTCTGATGTTACCACTGGAGCACCAGGTTGACTCCACCTGGAAGACGGGAGGGTGCTGGGACTGTTCCTCGAAGTTCTGGGACCTTGTCTTTGAAGTCCAGCCTTGCCAAGCTTGCACACTCAGTTCCAGCACTCCCTAATGCAGCAGGGCCTGAAGTCACACCACCACCACCGGTGCTCTTATAAAGTCAGCTTCTAGTTATTTGCAAGGGGAAGAGCCAAACCGAGAACACATGGTTCTTCCTACCTTCCAAAACATTGTTCGGGGTAATTCCTCTTCTCTAGGACAGTGCCCACTGAACAAGAATTGCATAACAGCATAGGAGCACTCCCTACTGCCGACACATTAGCAGCCTCTCTGCTCATCGTTGAGCATGTAAACATGGACTTTAGAGCATCACGTAACTAACTGACAGCTAGTTTTCGTGGTGACGGCAAGAAAACACACTTTCTTGACACCAGCTCCTTTTCCAGGTTTCAAGTCTTCGACACACCTCCAGAGGGAATTAGCAACCTTTATGGGAACGAGCTGGCAGGTGGGCGGTAAGCCCCCGTTTCTGTCTCCGTTCTCTCCTCCTCCTCAGAAGTTTCCTTTTGCATTGACATTTTCCCAAACTTGTAAGCTAGAGAAAGACACACGATGTGCATAATTCTGGTCTGAAGAGCTCAAGTTTGCCAGTGTTATGAGAAAGCATAAGCAAGAGCTTATAATGGGAAGTGTTGGGCAATCCCATCTTTACTAAAGGCAAAATCCCCCACTGCGCCTGCCACCAAGATTAATTCCAGATTTCCTTAGGTTCTGTGACATGCCTGTCCTGGGCAGCTGCTAAGCGCTATCAGGTCTAATGCTCTCTTTCAAATCTCTCAGCCCTAGTACCAAGAGCATTATTTTGAGGAGATTTTTCCTGAAATCTTCATGAGACAACATTGGGAAATCCTGATTAGTCAGTAAGACTGTTGTTTATCCTCTGGGTAAAACACAGCTTCCACTAAACCAGAGCCATTCTGTCCTTGAAGATAAGCAAATGTTAGCAAAATTACTGTAGATCATGAGATTACTTGTTAAGGTTGCAGCAAAATGCAATTTGTATCTTAACTCTGTTTTCTCTCATTTACAGCCTTCTTCAAATGTCTTCTTTGGCACTGAAAACATTTGTCTCAACCTAAAAGTGAACTTTGGGGATGGGGGGGGGAGTCTGAATAAAACCCCTACAGTTGTTTTTGAACTATCCAGGGTGAAAAAAAATGCGCATTTCCCAGTATAAACATTATCTTGGTTTTATTTTGGGTTTTTTGTTGTTGTTTTGTTTTTTAGTTCAAGGAGAACATTCAGTTTATTTAGAGTTAGATTATTTCATTTTATTCAGATATCAGCCCAGCACATCTGTATTTCTTGGTGAGACAGAGAAACATAAGAACTGCTCTGCAAGGTCAGACCTAGGGTCGGTCCAACCCTGTACCCCGCCTCCGACGGCAGCCGGTAGCAGATGCTCAGAGCAAAGCGCAGAGGAAACAGCACCAGCACCCGGGGCCCTTCCCGGTGTCCCCGCTGCACTCCCAGCACTCCGTGGTCACGGGGCTTCCCGAGCTGGAGCTGCAGCTGGGCCACTGCCTTTGACAGCCACCAACAGCCTGGTCCTCTCCGAATTTGTCTAATCCCCTTTTGAGCCCCTCTACCCTCTTGGCCTTTGCAGCTTCCCGTGGCAAAGACACAGGCACAAGGCAGCGAGGCTGCATGTGAAATTAATACGCCCTTGCCCTCTTTTTAAACCTCATAATGTCCTTGGAAGACTCTTAGTTCTTACA
>NW_010565396.1:0-1772 GCF_000687285.1 Phaethon lepturus | reverse complement strand
TTTCCCTGAATAGGCCTTTTTTCATAAGCTGTTTCATCACTCCCCTCACGCAAGCTTGGTCATAGCCCTCCTCACTCCTGTTTTTCTTCTCTCTGTACCTCTGGCTCTCCTGTATCCATTTTAGGGGGGCTGAAGCATGGCATGGCTTGGACTTCCAATTCAAACAACAGTTTCCTTTGCTGGTAGTATCTAGTACTTAGGTTGCCTATTTTTTTCCTCCATCGCTGAGTAGCAGACAATGCTATCAGAGACTTTTCCATCTTTATTTCAAACTTATTTCTAAACGTCAGCAGCTTGCTGAGACCCGACTGATGGATAAGCAGTGGTCATTTTGTTGCTTTCCCTCTATTTTATTGCTTTGCATTGACTTCCTCCTGACATTTTATCTCCCAGTCACTCAGCAGTGCGAGATCCTCCTCCAACTGCTTGCTGTTGGTTCTTCTGAAGAGTTCCGCATCATCTGCAAATGGAGTGAACTCACTATTTATCTCTTCTTCCAGATCTTTGATTAACTCATCGGATTATACCACATACATCTACAATGTTTTCTAGACTAGAGCAGCTCCGCGAGAGGACTTGGGCCTTTTTCCCTCCGTAGCTTGTCTTTCCAACATGCCTGGGGCAAAGAACCATTTTTAGAAAGTTGGATATGCTTTATTGGTGATGTCTTGCTTAGTCACATACTTACTGACCTCTGCAAAGACTGCCAACAGATTTGCGAAGCCTGACTTTCCCCCACAGAAGCAACATTTCTCTCCTTCCACCATCTCTCTCACACACGGCACCCATCCATGTCTATCAATTCTAAGCTGTGATACAATTTTCAACACCTTGCCCAGCATAGAGGGCCAGCATGTTAGCCTGCAGTTCTCAGGTTCCTTCTTGAATTATTTCTAGCTATAGTTAATATATCTGGAATAAAAGATTCAAATGGGAGGTTTTATTAGTAACTAGAAAGACAACAAATATTCCCTGTAGACAAGGTCAATTATCTTTTCTAGTTTCCCTGCTAAAAGTGTAACTTCTTCCACAAACTGGGCCAAAGTATGCCCACAAGTAAAATATTTGGAAAGTTGCCCTTGTTCCTTGAATAAAGTGTTGATTTATTTTTTGCACAGCAAAATGCACTGGCAATTTCTTCCCCCGTGAAACTCCATTTTTGTATTCACAATTCTGCTCCTACAGTCTCTTGTGGGTCAAACACAATACAAAGCATCAACTGAACATCCAGAAGTTGTCATATAGTTTGGCATCTGCAACTAACACTGTGATCTGGGTTCACAATTAGAGCTCTCTTACACTGGGAAATGCACTAGAATTATTTTGCCTCTATAATTCCAGTTATACTGGTACAGCTTTCCCTGTGCACACTCCTTTCCTGGAATAATTGTGCCTATTTGCTATTGTTTTAGCATATTTTCTTTCAGCATGATTACCCCTAGTTTTACAAAGTAGAAATTTGCATGCCAAATCCTTTTAAAGCGTAGTCAAATGTATAACATAGGGTAAAACTATGCGAGATTATATTTGACTTCTCTGTCTTATACACCTGAGTTGTGTGTACGTGCGTGTGTGTGCATAACACTGCATAAGCATTCATGCAGACATTAGAGAAGGTAAATCCATGAACAAAGGTATGTGTACAGGAATTGTGTTTTATTTCAAAAATGGCTAAGCAAAACCCAAAGTAGAGTTACCTATAGCAGTGAAGGCACCAAGTGTTTAATCATGAATGTAATTACACATATCACAGAATCACAGAATCACAGAAT
>NW_010565395.1:21392-21752 GCF_000687285.1 Phaethon lepturus | reverse complement strand
CGTCGCTGCTAAACCCTCGGAGGGCGCCAGCTGTGCACCCTGGGGCGGGCTACGGGGAGGCTGGAGGGGTCTCGTCCCTTTGGAGAGCTCACTGCGCGGAGCTGCGACTCCTTTGCTGGTCCCGCTGCGAGGAAAGTCCTGTGCCTCTCCGCTCCGTGCGCAGGCAGCCTGTGCAGAAACCAGGATGGCGGAGGGCAGCCAGCAAGAGAAGGGGGGGATCAGTGCGGTCGAAAAAGTGTATTTATTTAAAAAAAAAAAAATATTTACAGAAGCTGACGTATAGGTCAGCAGCGTATCCTTTTGTTAATTGAGGAATTGCTTTTGCTGCTGGCGGCAGGACGGGGGAGGCTGTACTGGTGA
>NW_010565395.1:19360-21361 GCF_000687285.1 Phaethon lepturus | reverse complement strand
GGGCTGCGGCAGAGCAAGGTGCAGCCTGTTCCCTGCAGGGGCAGATGAAGTGCGTGTAGTTCATTTGTCAGAGCAGGTACTTCCCGTTCAGCAGTGATTCTGTAACAAATGAAGATTAATAGCGGTAACTGGAAAACGTTTTCTGACGTTTGCTTTGTGTCCTTAGGTCTGCTCGTGGTGAGAACTTCATGTTACTAATGCCTTTCTGTTTCTCACTTAGAAACTTGTAAGAATGTAATGGAAAATTTTATGTTTGTGTTGTCTTCTTGCATTTCTGCAACAACTAGATCTGCATGAACAGTGAATATATGTGCTGTAAAGTGGCAGTTTCTCACTAGGTTAGTGGGAAGAGAGAAGCAGGTTATAAACACTGCTGTGCCTAGTTGATTTTTGTCTGTAATGTTTATGTGACAGAAGTTTCACCTGAGCAGAACTACTTAATTGGATTGTGGTAGTGATTTTGTGGGGGGAAAAAAAAAAAATAAACCCACACACCTTAACTTTGAGCTATCTGTTTGCTGGCAGTGTGGGTGAGGAGGAGAGCAAAGAGGTATTGTATTCTGCATGGATTAGATACAGCAATCATCTGTGTTACAGTAGATTTTTACTATCTTCAGATCAGACATCTGTTTCAAGTGTAACACAGGCTAATCAGTACTGACAGGTGGCTGATGCTGAAGGTGGACTGCGCAGATATGAGACTAATTCAAACTAAGAAAGTTTGAGTGCATGGAGTTGGAATAGAAACTTTTTATAGTACAACTAAGTACAATGCATACTTTAATATGTGTAGGCACTCACTGCAAATGAACAAACAAACAAAACATTTCAAATTGAGGTATATGTTTTTGTTTTTTAGACCCCATCAGCTGTTCAGAAGATAAAACAGCTTCTCAAAGATAAACCTGAGCATGTAAGTATAAACAGAGCCAACCTGTAGATTGTGCTAAGGTATTAGCACAGCTCATGATTGCAAAGCATTTCTGGCTAACTTAAAAATTTGAAATAAACACGGAGGTGTTTATTAGAGATGTTGGCATTTTTTTCTGGAGAGGAATGTGTAAGCTTGTTTATATTTCAAGCTGCATTTCTTATGAAATGCAGGAAATAACTGACTGTAATGACATTTCACTGTACAGTAACTTTTGAGATGGATAAAGGTGAAAAAAATTTAAGCTTCAAAATACATTTTGCTATATTTTAATGAAGTCTTTTAGTATGGCTTTTGTGCATTAACCTCAGCCAGCAACTAAGCATCACACAGCTGATAGCTCACTCCCCCACCATGGGATGGGGGCAAGAATCGGACAAGTGGAAGTGAGAAAACTCATGGGTTGAGGTAGAGACAGTTTAATAGGGAAAGCGGAAGTTGCACATGAAAGCAAAGCAAAACAAGGAATTCATTCACCACTTCCTGTCGGCAGGCAGGTGTTCATCCATCTCGGGGGAGGCAGGGCTGCATCACACTTAATGGTTACTTGGGAAGACAAATGCCGTAAGAGGTTGCCCAGAGATGTGGCAGATGCCTCATCCCTGGAAACATTCCAGGTCAGGCTGGACGGGGCTCTGAGCAACCTGATCTAGTTGAGGATGTCCCTGCTCGTTGCAGGGGGTTTGGACTAGATGACCTTAAAGATCCCTTCCAACCCAAAATTTCTATCATTCTATGATAACTCTGAATGTGTGTTGTGTACCCCCACCCTCGCTGCTTCTTCTTCTCCCCAGCTTTATATACTGAGCATGACATCATGTGATGTAGAATATCCCTTTTGCCAGCCTGGGTCAGCTGTCCCAGCTGTGTCCCCTCCCACCTTCCTGTGTCCCTCCAGCCTTCCCGCTGGCAGGCCAGCATAAAAAGCCAATCCCTGACTGCTTAGCAATAACCCAAAACATCAGCACGTTATCAACATTTTTTCATCCCAAATCCACATAGCCTCCTACTAGCTTCTGTGAAGAAACTGAACTGTATCCCAGCTGAAACCAGGACAATGGCATAGTGGT
>NW_010565395.1:12114-19310 GCF_000687285.1 Phaethon lepturus | reverse complement strand
TTAAGTTCTTATAGGAATTCTCATTGTGAAGTTTATAATAATACCCATGGGAAAACATCTAATTCTTAGGAAACTTGCAGACAGTATTTTTTTAATATTTAATATATTTATTTTTTAAGTAATCAACATTTCTCCAAATAAGTGATTGAGCTTGTCATGTTTTCTTCTTGGGGAAGAAGACCCAGAGTCTTGCTTTCTAACCATTATAAAAACAAGCATTAAATTTTCTTCTTTACAGTAAGTATTATTTCAAGAATAATATTTCTCTTTTAACTTTCATACAAGGTCCATTGTTTCTTTTGCTTCCTGCACACCTGCAACTAACTAGACTCTTTGTTCTAATGTTTTCAACCTTCCTGAGGAAGCCCTAAGCCTACTGCTTAGCTGGTCAGTCATCCCCTTGCTATAAATGGTGTTTACATTTTCCAGCCCATTACTTGTAGCTGTTACTATAGAGAAAGGTATTTAGTCTGAAAAGATCAAAAGGTGTTTGACTGAGATCCCACTTCGTGACAAGTGTTATGTTTTGATGCATTTTATTGTAACATTGATCACAGAGATAGACAATATATAATTTCCTCTTCAGTTATGAAGTATTGGTGTGTGGAAAGATTATTGTGCACAAATAGCCTTCTGTTTCTTTAAAACCTTTTCTCAGGTTTTACCTTATATGGATGCACTTTTTGCCAGACTTGTTGGATACTGTGAATGTTACAAACATGTTGACTAGGTTGGCTTTTAAAGTCCACTAAAACTGTAAGAAGAACAAATATGCTGGATTTAAGGAGCAGATTGCTTTTTAAGTGAGACTGGCAGCAGAGGAAATGAAGAAATCAAAGTACATTTTTCACAGCTTTGGTTTGAAGTAGGTTTTCTGATGATGTCATTACAAGAGTTTGTTGAAAATCTAGTAACTGCTTTTGTCTTGGCTTCACAATTCATAATTACATTACTGTCAATAGTCTTAACATACTGCCTGAATTAGCATCTGAGTAAACTTCAGTTTGAAGTCAGAAAAATAGCCATCTTTGAAATTTGACTGTCTTTATGAGACCAGGCACCTACAGGAGTGCCAACGGTTTATTACTTCAAAACCTTGACATACTTCAGGGCTTGATCCACAGCAGCATCTGATGTTTGCTTTTACCTTGGCAGTCAATTTTGTAAAAAGAAAAAAAATGTTACCTCTTAATCCATTAAGCTAATTCAGTTCTGCTTTGAGGCAGTGGAGAATAATGCACATCAGCATTTTGTTGTTCTGCATACTTTTTATCTTGGTGTTCCAGAATAAGTTTTTTTTAAGTCATTAATGTGGGGTTGGGGTTTTTTTTTAATAGGTAGGCGTGAAAGTAGGTGTTCGTACAAGAGGATGCAATGGACTTTCTTACACGTTAGAATATACAAAATCAAAAGGAGACTCTGATGAAGAAGTAGTTCAAGACGGTGAGTTTCTGATGCAGCAGAGCAAATTTCTGTGGTGGTGGGGAAGAATAACCTATTACAGCTTTGACAAGGTACCGGTTAGAACTTACTTGAAGTAACAAGTTATTAGCAAGAGGTCCTACCTGTTCTGTTATGGGAATTGTTGTCACCTTAGTTTCTGTTTTGAAGTGAGCAGTTAGTTAAAATCTGCAGCTTTGCAATCAGAGACTACCAGAATAGTCTAGTCCATTATTCATGTATTTGGAGGTGGCTAATAGCAGATATTTAGAGGAAAAGTATAGATCAATGCATATATAAAGGAATACTTTATCAGCATACCTAAGCCAAGGCTTGGCAAAGTAAAGATTTTATTTGCAAGGGGTTTTACCAGTTATCTTCTCTAACTTCCAATTCTTCATTGATTTGTAATCTGTTTTTAACCTCTTTATGCTTTTGACCTTTACATTGGTTTGTTACAATGGTGACTTATCATTTTAATTTAAGAGTATTTTAAAAATTGTTTTCATATGCTGGTATTTAAGCTTTCTGTCTGACAGTTTCATTGAGCATCCCATGACAGATCTATTGTTAAAATTCTTATTGTGGTTTAACCCTAGCTGGCAGCTAAGTCTCACATAGCCACTCACTCCCCTGTGGTGGGATAGGGAGGAGAATCAGAATGGAAAAAGTGAGAAAACTCATGGGTTGAGATAAAAATACTTTAATGGGTAAAACAAAAGTGAAATAAAGAATTCATTCACTGCTTCCCATTGGCAGGCAGGTGTTTAGCCCTTTCCGGGAAAGCAGGGCTTCATCATACCCAACAGTTACTTGGGAAGACAAACACTATCACTCTGAACATCCCTCCCAGCTTTTATTACTGAGCGTGTCATCATATGGTGTGGAATATCCCTCTGGTCAGGTGGCATCAGCTGTTCCAGCTGTGCCCCTTCCCAACTTCTTGTGCACCCCAGCCTCCTCGCTGGTGGGGTGGTGTGAGAAGCAGAGAAGTTTTGACTGTGTGTAAGCACTGCTCAGCAATAATGAAAACACCCCTGTGTTATCAATACAGTTTCCAGCACAAATCCAAAACATAGCCTCATACTAGCTACTATGAAGAAAATTAGCTCTATCCCAGCCAAAACCAGCAGAGTTCTATACATTTTTCCAATTTCTGTAAAAATTTTTGTCAGCGGTCTTTTTGTCAACTACGGTTTTTTACGGAAATATAATAGTGTTTGTTTTGATTTCTGTTCTTTTTCTAAAAGTTCCTAAAATTCCTTTTATAGGAGTGGTTTCAGGGGTTTTTTTAGGCATTAGTGGACTCTTATATCATGTTCAGGAATATTACTTTTAATTTGGTGGCAAAGAGATTTGTATTTAAGTGGGATATCATAATTATTTTCTTACAGAAGCTATGCCTCTAGGCAGAGCCCATCTTCCAGCTGTCTTCAAAACACCTGTGACCAACTAATAAATTTTATTCTCTTAAACAGAGAGTTAGTTAGAACTTCAGCAAATTATTAAATTGAACCAGGGTATATGAGATAGGGACTGCCACCTTATTCTGCAGGTGCCTCTTGATTTCAGGTTTAGCTGGCTTCTATAGTTAATCTCTTCTGCTTGACTCAGAGCTGCTCTAGCTTCACAGGGCTGAAAACACATTTTTCAGAAGGCATTTCTTGGTTTGGATCTTAAGGAAGATAAAAGCAGTTTCTCTCAATCAGGTCAGAGACTTTTAAGTTCCAAAGCCAGACAGCATTTTAGGTGTGCTCTGCGCTTTCTGGTTGGTTTTGGTTGCTTCTAGACAGATTTCCAGTGAAGGCTCTGACTTCATGTAGCTCTGTGCTCAGTGAGCTGGTGGCTTTGGATGCCAGCACAAATTCTCTGGCTTTTAGGTAGTAAATGACTGCTTCAGGGATCAGGTCCATAAACTCCTTCAGTAGGTCTAGCCTTCACTGTCAGTGGCTGTCCAAATTGGCCCCAAAGGTGTATAAATTCAACTCAGTTGCCCACAGATTTGAGTTGTGTTAGTAGTATGTTTTGTCTCAGTGTTTACTATGATAAAACAGCTTTCTGGCACTCTCCTATATAACTTAATGAGTTCTTATTGCTGTTTACGGATACAATTTTACACTTTAATTTTTGTTATTTCCTAGTACTTGCACCTTTTTGTCAGATTTGCAGTTTCAAAGTTCAGTAACTCCCTGGAGAGGCAGATACTTTGTGTACTTTAGAAAAGGGAACGCTTTCTAGTTCCTAAGGTGGACTACAAATTCTTAATCCTTAAAGGTTGTGATATCTTTGAAAATTCACACATGTGACTTATTATAGAATTCCGTATTGCTAATAGTTAATGTAGACCTAATAGTTTTGGTAGAGCAAAAATAATAATTTTGAGAGAGGAGTATTTGTTTTTTCAAGGTTTTTGGGCATCTTGTTGGATGCACAGACTTTAAGAATGGTAGGAAATGGGCTACTGACTGTAAGGTATGGGAATTAAGTGTAGAAGCTGAGATTTGTTCACAAAGTTCTACAGCTTATTTCCTTGGGTATCATGTTTTTAAATCCATCATCACCCCACCCTGGCCAAATACATACATTCATGTGTAACACACAAATAACAATGATAGACTGTTGCTGGAGTTTTATAGGTAGAATAAAATCAGTGATGAAAGTGCCCCATGTTAGGACAGGGAAACCAAGTTATACTGGTGGTCTTCTATTTAGCTTCCATTTTCTATCACTGGTCAAAAGAGAATTTAAAAGTGAATGATGATTTTGCTGTATGTAATTTGTTGTTGTTGTTGTTGTCTTCAAGGGGTTAGAGTGTTTATTGAGAAGAAGGCACAGCTGACACTTCTAGGAACTGAAATGGACTATGTGGAAGACAAACTGTCCAGTGAATTTGTCTTCAATAATCCAAACATCAAAGGAACGTGTGGCTGTGGAGAAAGCTTTAACATCTGAAATCTCTGGACTACTTCTTTGACTTTGAAACACCTCAAAACACCTACTATTATGGCTTTCAGAAGCAAATGCATTTCCTTCAGGTTTATAGGCTGTGTAAAGTGTGGATACCATTAAGAAAAATAAATTGTTTTGAAAATGCAAACTGTGTGTTAAATTCCACCACTGATGTAATTATGCTGTAATTTGTCATGAACTGGGATCCAAAAGGTAAGAACAGTAACTGAAGTAGTAACATCTCTATACTTTCACATGCCAAGGAAATAAAACCTCACTGTTCTTTTGTCATTTTCTTTGTCCACTCCATTCACAATTTCCCATCCAAAACCCATTTGAAAGAATATATTGCCTGTGTGTTCTGCTTTGATGGGGGGGAGGCGGGGGAGGGAACAAAACACTATTTATATGTGTTTGTTTATAAAGAATTATATACATAGGCACACAGCCCTCAGCCTCAAGAGTTCCCTATGATTATGTAGATGCTTGCTTTGTGTTTGTAGTTTTCTGACGCTTTCATCTTCTTCTGTGTGGGTTTTCTGGTGGTTTATTTTCCCATAAATCCAGGGAAGCTCAAAAAGAAGTTCATGTAGTAGTAGTTCCTATAGTGGTAGGCTGCCATAGCACTGCTTGTAGAAATACTTCAAGATGGGCTAACCCAGTTTTAATTCTGTTCCTTGCTGAAGGCACGCTCTCTGCTGTACTTGGACATTTTTAAGAACGTGAAATATATTCAGGCACTGAAGTACTAAACCAGGATGAAACACACAGGCCTTGTTTCTCACTTTTCTGTCATTTATCTTTCTTGACTTAAATTGCAAAGTTGGTAAAACCGCCTCCAGATTCTGATTCCTCATGTTCACAAAATGTGCTGTCTGTGCACCAAAAGCTACGAACACTTTTGAGAGAGGAATCTTACACTCTTCTGGTTTTTTTTTTTATAATCATGTCTGCTACTAATTCTGTTACAGCTTGAACTGTGTAGGCACTAGGGTTTTTCAACAAAACGTATGGTAACTTCTGTTTAACTCCTGTCTTGAGGTTAAATTTGAAAAACCCTTAGTATTCCGTAATTGTTTTAAATGACTCTAAATATTAATTAAGATAGTATGTTTATAGGAGGTAATTTTTTTTCTTTGGAATTTAAACTTAACTTTCTCCTCATCAGAATTTTGTTTTTGTAAACCAGTGTTTTTTCAGGCTTTTAAAGTCTTCAGCACTTCTTCGCTGGTGCTCAGGCAGAAGTGCGAATGTCTCTCCAGGCCTTCCCAAAAGCTGGTATGAGAGAAGTACTGTTCCATCCTTTTATCTCTGTGTTTCCCTCTTTGTCCAAAGATGACATTGTGCAGCTAAGCTGCTCACTTGGGCAGAAGAGAAGGTAGCATGTCTGCTGGAAAGGGTGCAAATAAGAAGTAGGGGACAACAGGCACTGGGGTCTTGCAGTCAAGGACAAACAGGTGTTGAGATGGGAGAGAGCGTTAAGGCTGCATGTTGAAAATCCAGAGGTCACACTGATCTGGATGGTTGTACCCACGTGCCTGTCAGCAACTTTGGAATAGTAATGTGCTGAAGGCATAGGGTTGCAGCTACATATTTATCCGTCTGGGAAAAGGTATAGAGGAAAGAATAAAAAGGAAAAAATAAAATAATTCTTGGCCTGTTTTATGTAGTGCACAGGAACAGAAGATCAGAATTTCCACACCTATAGTTAAATACTTGAATTTTGGTTGTATACTGTATCACCTTTTGATGTAAAACCTATTTCCTTCAACAGTCAACTGTCATACACAGTTACTATATATAGCAATTAAGGAATTACTGGCAATACCCTAGCTAGGTGCATTTACAGTCCTGTAAGTCTTTCAGTCTTGCCAAACAAAAAAATGTAGTTAATGTAATACAACTGCATTAATATGTCTAAAACTCCAAGCTAGGGGCATTTCTTCAAATTGTGTTTCTCTGCTTCTTGCTAGAAGATAACACTTTGAATGTGGGAGTTCTGGTGGTTGCTAAGAGTGCTAGTACTTACTCATTTAACTTGTTTTGGTGTGTTTTGGGGTGGGGGTGTGTTTGGGGGTTTATTTAGACCTGTGGCACGTTACAGCAATCATTTCAATGTGTTGTGTGTATATGCCTTGAATGAAAGTTTGCACTTACGTAGTCCCATGAAATAATCCTATAAATTGTCACTTTACTAAGACCACTTAACGCACAATGTGTTAAATTTCTGTTCAAGTGCTATTTCCAGTTATGTAGGAACGTGGTTTTGTTAATTGGTCCATGATAATTTTGTGCAATACTGTATGTAGAGTTCTCAGTTATAATAATAATAAATATTGCCTGTTGGTAAACATGAAATATTCCTATCTTAAATTATTCCATTTACAATAATAACACTGGGGGGAGGGTGGGGAGAATAGGTTTGTATGCTAGGATTACAAAATAGATACAATATTACTGTTAACTGGGTTAATATTTCTCAGAAATATTAAAACACTTCCAAATATTAACAGCATTGGAGTAGCATAGAAACATATGGCAAAAAAATAATTAACTATCTATAGAAAGGTATTTACGCATACTGGAAAGGTGGGTTGTTAATGCATAAACCTTATTAAACTTCATGGCACACCATTCTCAGGGTAAAAATTTTAACAGGCAAGATGCTTATTTTGAAGTCTTCTATGTGCCAAAAAGTCATTGTGGTATGCTTTAATGCAGGACAATAATTTTGACAAAAGTTAACAAGTTTTCATCAAAGTGTTGACATAAAAGGTTTTTTACTTGGCTAGGCAATTTGAGGGTGC
>NW_010565395.1:0-12083 GCF_000687285.1 Phaethon lepturus | reverse complement strand
AGTTGGAGGGGCTTTCCTGGCCATTCCACATCAGTGCTGTATAATGGCACTGAGAGGCCATAGTGTACTACATTTATGACACATTTTGGATTTTCTCTTAGATAGTCTTTCCAACTCCATAGCTAAGTTTCCTTTTCCTGTTAGTGATAGAGGATGAATTAATAAATTTGGAAAAGTGCTAGAGACTGTTGATACAGTGGTGCATTCGTGATGCTGGAGAGAACCAAATACTTCATACAGTCTAGAGCTTGGAAACGCCAACAGTTAACCTCTCTGTTGGAGTTCTTACAGAACGTGTAAAAACACTGTTGCTTGCACCAGCAAGTCAGTATTCATGATCCACCCCTTTTTATAGCTCTCTTTGGCTCAAGAAGAACAACTTGTTTAGGAAAACATTGAACACTTCAATATGCAAGTCATCCTGACAACAGGTGATGGGACAAAATGAATTTAAACTCCAAAGTAAAAAATAAGATACAGGTGATGGGACTGTGAAATTTAACACTGAGGAAACATACTTGGGGGATGAGTTAAATCCTGTCTGACATAGGTTGCTTCTATTGTTTGGATTTTTTTAACTGTAATTCTTATTCTCCCCATATATTTAAATTGGAGGCTTCACTGGTGGAAAACTCTCCAGTTATGCCACTATTATGCTTACACTGGCTGCCTGGCCACTTACCAGATAAACTTTTTATGATGCTAAGATTTTGCAGTCTCTTCTAACAGAAGATTTCCATAGTTGTCTACTGCGGCAGAGTGTGCACCTCTGCGTTCACCACAAAAGATCTCAACAGAGTACTTTGAAAATTACTTTTTGTCATGACCAGTAGAGCTTTTAGTCTACAAAGTGATGTGCTGGACAGTGAGGGGTTTGCTTTCTTCTTTACTGCCACTTTTAACATATGAGCTATGCTGCTTTGACACAGTCAGCAAAAATGCAAGTACTTCACACAATTCTGCATGCATTTGGGTTTGAGCAGCATTTGAATAGCAACTTTGTATGTAGCATCTGGCATTTTTCCTAAAGAGAGAGACACAGCAAGGGAAGGTTAACCTCTAAATTTAAGCAAGGTCTTCACCCTCACCTTTTATGGTCCCTCTCCGTGGGCCGTTTCTCGGCCTGTGGGTGCCTTAGCTGGTGGCGGTGCTCCCCGACCTCCTCACACAGTGGAACCCAGGGCTCCCAGCCCACGCCTGCCGTCCTTCACGGACTCGACCCGAAACGCAGGTTCGTGGAGCAGGTACCTACTGCCACTGGGTGGCGACAAGTTTCCAGTCCACGCGTTTCAAAAGGCGACTTCGCCTCTTTAGCGATACCCGTTTTCTGAGTTTCCTACTGCATTTCCCGCACACTGGAGTACTTCTGCTTAGGCTGGTGGAAACTGTTCAGCTGTGCTGTTTGTCCTTCTTGTACTCTGTGCTTTTCACCTGCTCCTGATGGCGGCAGATGACTGCAGAAGTGCAAAATGCCAAAGCACTGCAGAGCTCCTGATGCGAAGAGGAGCAGAGAGCAGAGCATAGCTTTCGGACCAGCTTTGGCTATTCAAGCACTGGGTTTCCACCATTTCTCCCCTTGCTAGCAGCATGCTAGTGTACTTCATCAACGTTGTGTCCAGCTCTGAATTATTGCAGATTTGTTTCCGACAGTTAGCTTTAACTTCTGAAGTAATGGAAGTTCCTCACTGGGATGTTACAGTCCAAGTGGACAAAGAATTTCACAGAGAAGGAAGGTCTCCATTCACAACAGAAATACTCTCAGCCCCTACACCTGACTTGTCTGGGGTTTTTAACCAGATTTAAAAAAATAATAAAATAGAATTATTTTACTGCATGTGATTTTAATGAAAAATTCCTTCTGCAGCTTACTGAAGCTACGTCCAGACAGCAGGAGTAAGTTGCCCTTACTATCTAATGAAACGAGATAGCCTCCAAAAATTTGAAGTAATCTGAGTAGCAGAATTCAAGTCATACAGAGGATTTGCAGCCAGTCGCTTCCTTTTTCAACCATGTGTTTTAATCTTTAATTTGTTCACAGTGAGTCATTCACATAGACTTTTCATTCCTAATCACAGTAGTCCTTCTGGTTAAATGCTAAATAGTTGTATGGAGTGTGGCAAAACTGAGTTTAAATTAGATTGCTTTGTTGACAATTATATTAATTCCTTCCTTGTCCTTGTTTCATATAAAAAGCTTAAATGCAAGCAAGTATTCAAATAAAGAGAAAAATCAAGGTGCTAATGAACATAATGTTGTGGGATCTTATGAAGCACATAGGTGGTAAGGAACGGGAACCAGTCCCTCCTGTCAACCTCTGTTTTCATAACCTCAACAAAGTGCTATCCTCCCTTTTATAAATGAGAGCTAGCTGAAGTGTGTAATCAATGTTTTCTTCTAATGAACATCTAATGAATACTCCCACAAAATAAATAAATAGAAAATCCAATACTTGGGTATACAAAGTGATAATGTAAAACTCCTGTTTGGAAACTTGGATGAGAAGACAAATGGTGTTGCTTCTCCTTGAGATACATCTTCTGAATTTCTGCCTTTACTATTTGAGCTGTGAACTGAGGTTCAAACAAACAAACACTGGCAAATCTTAAGTTGTTTTAGGAAGTCCCTGTGTACTTGTGCCCTCTGTTTGAGGCTGCTACTCCTATGGCAGATTTGTGAAACAAGTGCCTGAGCCTCAGCTGTTGAGGGTGAGTTTACATTAATGTGTTGCACTGTGTACTTAGATGCTCCAAGGAAGGAACCTGATTACTCTTGCTGAAATGTGGGAAAACCCCAGAAAAGAGATAGTTACATAGTGCGTGTAGTTTACTTAAACTACACTATCATGAAGAACTAGAGAACATCTGCCCATGTCTTAGGGAGCCTGAAATACCTGCTGCAAGGATGTTATGATTTGCTTTCCACAATATTCTTTTAATGAAGACCCTCTGGTTTCTACAAATAACTCAGAACATTAAAATGCTTTTGGAACCCTTAAACCCAAAGCTTGCTAAACATGTAATATGGATCTTTGTCATTCCTGTTTGATGGAGATGGCCCACTGCAGAACTGTGAAGCAGTATAAAAAGGCTTAGAAAAAATGGTTTTGAACTGCAGGTTTGGATGTTTTCAAAGAAAACTATTCACACTAGAGCTACACATTTGCCAACCTGCATCTTACTGAAATTTGTGCCTGCCAAGGCTGTACTTAAACTGGTTAAAGCAGCTCTGCATTATAATTAGGCCCATATGTTGCAATAAAGAGGTTTTTGCATGCTCACAGTTCTAAAAATGGAAGCCTTGGTTTATTATGAATTGGAAAAAATATTTCCTGGAAAACAACATTCTGGTGGGTACCCACCAGCACTGAGTTTTGCATATGGGGGATGCTTTGGTGCCCTGTGAAGGCTGTGGCTTTATTTCTGCTCTGCTTGATACCGCTGGCCCCGCCTGCTCGAGAAGCTTCCCTCATAGTCACCCACTGTTTAAAGCAAGTTTGCCACAGACTATGGTGCTTTTAATTCAAGAAAGTGGCATTTCAGGCAGGTGGTGAGAGGACAGTGAAAACAGGTGAAAAACCAGAGATTTTTCACCTGAGGTAAAATATTTAGCAAAACTTTAGCCAAATAAATAAAAAATTTCTGTTGAAATCATGAAGTATTGTATCTCTCCCCGCGCCAACATGAGCTGCCATTTACTGATGCTCGTTTCAGAGGCCCAGAGGCACCAAGAGTTACCCCGTGACTGACACCAGCCTTCTCCCACCAGCTATACCTGTGAAACCAGAGCAAGGGATTTCAGTCCCACAACGTGGGGTTTCCCCTCCATTTTGTGTGTGAGGGAAGGACCAAGCCCCCTCTCCCCTCCTGTTGGGGAACCAAACAGAGAAAAGGAAGTGCAGGGCAGCCAAGGCCCTGCCCATGGCAGCCATGTTCCCCACCCCTGGCTGCTGCTGCCCCGCGGCTCCTCAGCGCCCTCTGGTGCTCCCTGAACACAGTGTCCTGAGCCGCTATTGGCTACCTCAAGCTCTGTCCCCGCCCCACCTGCCGAGCACACCAATCAGTGAGGCTACTGAGGGTGGGGACGTGGCCATGGACATTCCCTGTGATGGCTCCCTGGGTGAGGGCCCGGCGGGTGTTTCATCCAACCCTCATTTTCCTCACTCCCTAACGAACTTCATCTCACCAGGAGCGTCATGGCTTCCACGCAGCGCCTGCCAGGGCCTGCCAAGGGACAGGGCCCATGGCAAGCAGGGTGAGCCCAAGTTGTCACCAGGACGACAACCCATGGGCCTCTTACTGAGGAGGAGCCCCTTGGGGGTCTCCTCGGCTCCTCTCTGCCTTCCTGGGGTGTGGAAGATGAATTTGGGGGAGAGTGTGCCAACAGCAGGAAGGCCACTAAGGAAACTCACAAAGTGAGCTTAGAAGGCACTGGTGCCTTGGCAAAATGTAAGCAAAGGAGAGAAAAATGCTGGTCTACCAGTCAGCAAGCAAGCAGAGGACTTGTTGATGGCAGGAAACGGGAAACCAGGGGGAAAAAGATGATGCCAGGTAAGGAAAATTCAGTGTTTTAGGATGAGCTTGCTGCTGAAATCTCTTGGCCTGGGAATCATCTCACAAGGAAAAATGAGAAATCCTGCCATCTTTGATAGTGTTTTAAACCCCAGTGGGCAAAGTACTATCATGATAATACCAAAGCACCATGGTTAACTCACTGGACACTGGAGAATAAAGGATTGACTCCCTCTTGGGCATTTGTATTTTTCCTGTTCATCTTTTCTCTTTTTAATCCTATTTCTCTACCATTTTCACATCTTTTAATTAATAGATAAAATTGTTTTTTTCAGCAGAGTGAAGGCACAATGAATAGAAATGGGAAAGACATACTGCCAGAAGATACAGAAGAAACAGTCATTTTTTCTTGGTTTGAAAATGAGCATTGGAACACTGTAAAAGCCATTTATAGGTTTTCTGTGTCATCAACATTCTTTTAGCCTCATTTTTTTATGGACCAATTGGTTAGGCAGCTCTACAGTATAGAATTTTTATTTGCTCAAAGTCCTCTTTGGTTTGTATAGTGGAACTGTCAGAGTGCAAAAACATTCTAGGCTAAGAATCACAAATACATTTGTACTGAATTTTTGTAAGGAAAAAAGAATTGATGCCAGATTTTATAGCATTTTGACATTTCAAGTTCAGTATTTATGAGCATAGAATTTCAGTTACTATCATTTGCCCCTGTTCGGAAAAACGTAAGTATTTGTCTTATCTTCATAGCATTAGCTGAAAGATTATTGTTTCTCAGTGGTGCTGTATGTATCAATATGCTTGGTCAGAAAGAGGCAGGTATCTGATTCTGCTTTGTCCCTTGGATTGCATAGCCTTAGTCATTTATTTTAATGAAAAATGGCTCACCTGCTTGCTTTCTTTCAGTACTTTGAGTACTCTTTGAATAAACCAAAGAGCCGCTGCAATCCCAACAACAGGCATTTTGCCCGGACTATTTTCTAGTCTAAGCAATGCTGCTTACATCTATAAGAAATGGTCAGTTTCTCATGAGTTTTCAGTAAAATACAACATTTTTAATGCACAATATTTGGATCCAGTACTTAATAGTATAGGACAGCAAACAAATAGCACTTCCTTCTCATGGTTTGGTGCATTGTCTTCACAACTTCCTAATAGGAAATTGGTTGGCATTGGGTGCTGGACGGAAGCGAAGCAGAGGTATAGACAATGTTACAGCTTCCATAGCTTCACTTCCTCCCTCCCAGTGAATCTGTTTTATATATGTATCCTTACACATTGTTCCAGACAGTTTACATTTTTAAAACAGTTTTGGACAGTTTTGTTAATCAAGGCATGATGTGGAAAATTTTTTCATGGATTCATGGATTTCAGAGATTTTTTCATGGAGCAGTTGACATCCACAGTCTGTTATAAACTTAATAAAGGATATGCATGATGTTACGAATCAATCCAGAGGGAATGTATTCTGTCATTATTGTGGAGTGGTGGGAACATGGTTCATCATCTCTTATGTATGTGATGATCCTGCTTTTATATTCATATTTAGCCCCAGAGTACTTTTTATACTATGTTTAGATTGTAAGAGTTTTGTTGCAAAGATGATTTGTTTGTATTGTATGAGGACCAATGGCTACCAAACCATGACTCTTATAAAAATGTCTAGTCTTTAAAAAATTTAAGTAGTAATAATACTGCTACTAATAAAAGAAAACTTTGTAGTCATCCATAGAATTTATTTTTACAGTCCTGCACCATTAATGTGAAAAATTTCCTATATTCATTCTAGGTATCAGAATTGTTGTTATCCTTCACAAACATTAAAAATTAGCATCAAAAATACCCATCACTTTCGGAGCAAGCACACATCTCTCTCTTCTCTACTATACAGCCAGCAGTAAGATCTAACAATCGGGATGCAGCAGCATGTAACCAACACATCTGACCTTCTAATGAGTCTGTTAGTAACAGTTGTTCATAAATATATGTTGAAAAGGAAAATGCTGAATCACCAAGAACAGGAATGAGAATCCCAAACAGTTTCATATCTGAAGATGTCAAAGATGTCTAAATCAAAGTTAAAAATATGTGTTGCTGGAGGGCACAATAAAAGATGCTGTTTGTGACCTACTGCAGAAGATTATACTCCCTTATATGTTTTTGATCAAAGATTGCCTTCTATGCTGGTTTCTTTGATCCAAGACAAATGTTTCAGTGGGTAGATATTATGCAAGATACATTTCAGGAAAGAGCAAAGGCTTCAACTAACTTTTGAGACTTCCTCCATTTCTACATTTCACCCTCTTGACAGTGAGCAGTCTGTACTGATAATGATTTATGGATGTCTCAGAGTAGCACAAAAGGGATTAGCCAGGAACAAGAGAACAAAAATTAAAAGAAGAAAAATAATTGAGCCTGAATTTCAAGAGACAGCTCTTGAGTATAAGAACTCAGATATTACACTCTGAAATAATTTCCAAATAATAGAAGCATGAATATCTGAGACACGGAAAAAAATGTTTGTCAAAGCAAAAGTAGGCAAACGATCTGATACATTTATTTACAACAAACATTTATTTTCCACAAAAGCCTGCAAGAAATACCAAAAACATATACAAAATCATGACAGGCATTTAGGAACTCTCTCAGACCCATGTGCAGAGAAGTAGGTAGTTCTTACAAGGTTGTTAGTTGCTCCTGACACTGAATTCAGTGGGAAACTTGGCTTCGATTTCAGTGGGAGTTGGATTCATGTAAACAATTTTGTCCTCATTCGAGCAAAGCACTCGCATGACACCATTTTTTATTTTAACTCTGCACCTGCTCTGAAGTGTACTAACAGGCTTTTTTATGGATCTGCTGCAGCTAGTGACTTGCATACACGGTGACCATTCTGTGTGGAGAGGCTACCACACCAGAACATCTTTGATCCCACTTGAAGAACTGAGGGGAGAATCTGTGCCAAACCAACACTTCCCATATTTCTCCCCTCCTCCCCATCTTCATGACTTCAAAATACTATAGGTCTTTGTATCAATTTTTCATATATTACTCTGTGTGTGTTTGTGTGAGTGTGCACACGCACACCTAAGAAAAACACCAGTTAATGGCTCTGAGTGGCCTTCCTGCATAGATGGGGAAAAATTAAACCAATTTTTATCATTTCTGGATTCTCATATATAACCTCAAATCTCCAAGGAACAATCTGGTGGAGGCTGTATGTTTTCCACCATTACAATACTTTCAGGTAGGTGAGTCTGTGCCTGAAGACTGCCATGACATCCACTTCCTTACATCCCTCAAGAAGCTGACAACTGTTTAGGCAGCTAGTTTCAATTGGTTCTCATACTGTCTCTGCCAAGATGTTCCTCAGAGGCCAACAGCAACAAAATCCATGCCTTGATGACCAAGGAGGCTTTAACATGGGGACAGAATGAAACAAGATGAAATAAGATCTGTTTTTTACTTCAACGGATGAAGCATAGGCAACACCAGTGCAAACGTGTTTTCCTGATCTGCCAGCAACCCACATCTCTGAGAGCACGCAGTTGTTAAGTGTTGACATCTAGACATTTTTTGGCTTACTGACTGAGACTGGCAATAGGAGTGCCAACAGTGATCATGATATGTGAATTATTTTTCCTCTTGACGTTGTAATCAGTAAAAATCTCTCTACTCATCCCAGTGGAAGCAAGACTAGGCTTTTTTTTTTTTCTAAAAAACAAAAACAAACAATGTAGGCATTTATCAGCGTGGATACCTCACTGCAAGAGTCGGGTCCTGAACATCAGTTTAAATTATAGCATGCAGAGGTCAGTGTTCTGCCTTGCTACAGTGTACTCCCACTTACGTTAGAGAAAAAGTTGTATTACATACGTGTTAACATAATACATACCTTTTTGCCAGTGCCAGAAATACCATAAGTGATCTTCCACAATCTTGAGGGGACTGCAATGGAAAGTGTATAAAAACACTGTGAAAAGGAAAGAGCCATTCCAAAATTTTTTGAGAGAAGCAAGTTACAGACCTTTCAAGACACTAGAGGGAACAACTCCAAAGGCACACTATGTCCTCCTGTTGATTTTTAAGGATGCAGTAATTTTATCTGTTTATCCTGTGTATGTTGTTCTGTGTCATGAATTTAAATGGGAATGACTGCAGTTCAGCAGAGAAAGCAAATAAAACTGTAAGTGCTGTAGGCAATTAAAAAGTTATCAGTATTTTTAATTATTCTTCAGACTGTAGTAATAGCTTGAAATTGAGCCTGGAGCATGATATCCTCATGCTGTACAAAAACAGCAGAACAAAATGACTCTTTCTTCCAAATGTTTTACTGTTCTCAGATGTGGAGCAGCTGGAGGGAAACATAAGCCTTCAGGCAAAGTATGTATGTGTTTCTTTGTCTCTGCAGGAACCTAATAAGTTGCTGTTTATATGTATGTATATATATATGTATGTTGCTGTTTATATGTATGTCTTTTTCTGTGCAGTGTAATTCCCAGTCTAGAGAGCTTGGCTCAGTTAACTGCTGTCTGAGATATCTCTGGGTCAGCTGTGATCCTGAGAGCAGGCATGTTCTAGGTTAATCAGTACACTTAACTAACCAACCCTGCCCAGACTAAGGAACTCAAGTCTGTCCTTCCTTCCTCTCACATCCTTTTTTTCCTCTCTCTCCTTATTTTTGCATATCCATCTCTCTCTATGTATTTCTCCATTGTCTTCCACCCTCTTTCCAAACAATGCCTTGGGTTTTTTTAATCACTTTTTCTCTCAGAATCTACTCTTGTCCATCATGAAGCAGTCTTCACTTTCAAGTGCCCAAGGAACAGCCCATCTTTGGTTTTGCTTTGTTTCAGGGATGAATTTCCCAGCTGTTTTCCTCCTTCCTGTTCCATTCTCTTTTGACCCATCAGACTCTCATGTTTTCTGACAGGATTCCCTCAGTCCTGATTACAAAGGAGATATCTCTGCCTGTCTCCAGCTGTTAACAACATCCTTGGCTTTCCTGGTTGTCATTGCTAACCAGTTAGTCCAGTGGTGTTGCCTTGACAAAAAGACTCCCTTCCTCCCAGGTACCCAGAACAGCCGCAACCATTCTCTTCAAGCTACTCAGAGGTTGCCACAGCTGGTAGCTGTCTGTCTGATAACTGTGCTCTTTTTCTGTCTTCACCATGCAAATAAGTTGTTCCCTGGAGGCACATGTGACTGTTAAACATAGCAGATGAAAACAGTCATTTCTTCAAGGATGAGATAACAAGCATGGGTGCAGTCCTGCTGCACCAGATGGTGTTTATGAAGATACCTTGGCTACCCACCACTAGTCATTCTCTCAGAAATCCTACTGGGTGAGAGCTATGTAAGAATTTCAAATTTACTCTAAAGCTGTATTCTTCTCAGGTGCATAAGGGGTGTGGGAAAGAGCTGAGTGAAAACCTCAGTTGGGTTCTACTTTTCTCAGCTTCAATTGTTTCCCCACCAGGAGGCTTGCAGCTATGTGGTGAAGTACTACTTTGTGTTTTGTGGGCTTTTTAAAAATTATCTGATCTGAAACCCACCAAAGTTAATGAATACCCTCAGGCTTCAGTGAACTTCGGATTTAGACCTTAAAGCATGAAATACACCTCTTCTGACATAAGAAAGATAACTATCAATGAGACACCTGTGCCCGCTTCAGAACTTTAGTTTGAAAGGACATGTAGCTTCTGGGAGAAAGCACTGCCTCTGAAACACAGTGTGCAAAAGGATTCTAGCTGAAGGAGGATAATATAAATTTGCTGTAGAAATGATCCCTTTTAAAAAAGGAGGTATTTTAATGCTGCCCGAAGGCAAGACTATGCCTTAGCTGCTGGAGACTCTTGTGTCACAGCCTGATGGTGGTGTCACACTGGAGAGTGTCCTTCCCTCACAAAGTGATCTACAGAATAGTAAAGGAGACTCTGGATCTCTGATTCCTCCTGCACATAGAAACATACTCAAAATGTGAATCTTACACCTATTTAGACAAATTCATACTGCTGGAGTAGAAGATGTTACACAAATTAAAGCTTGTGTAGATCTTAGAAAGAAGTGCCTGTAAAGCAAAAGGAAACCAGTGCTTGTGTTTCTGTTGTAGCACTATCATAATTGTTCACTGTCTGTAATCTGCAAGAAAGATAGATTTCTTAGTATAAAACAAAGATTGCGTAATGTCTAGGAGGTCAGCTGAGGCTGTCTTTATTTATGATGCTTAAAATTCATGGACAAGTTAAAACAAGTAAAATTGCTTAAGAGTCTGTGGAGAAGTCTGTGGAGGGAAAGCAAATGAGAAGGAGGAAGGCACTCTAACCTGTGTTTTGTATCATCAATGTTTTTATTGATGTAATATTTTTTACAGTGAAGAATTTAATCCAAAATTTTTTTACATCATTGCTGAAACTGAGTAACTGAAAGCTGTGTAGGAGAAACATAATCTATTTTTCCAAGCTTCATTATCTGCTATGCCTTTTGAGGAATAATTAGGGCTATTACCCCTCATCTGTAGTTACCTTTGTTAAAAGATGTGGGAGTCTAACTTTCAGTGATGGTTGCGATGTTGGATGTTTAATACTGAAATGCGTTATTCCACACAAGGTGTTGGAGCTGGCTCACCGCACTCTGCCTGCGCATTGCAGAGGAAGCCTCGCTGTCTAACGTGGGTCTTTGAATTCTGCTATGCAGCAAGATGATTAAAAGTTACATCTTTAAACCTGATCTTAAACCTTTCCCCTCTCTTCCCTCTTTCTCCACAAGCCGCTCTAGTCAAGTTTTCTTTAGCTCTCTGACATTTCAGGCTTGCAAACACGGTGTGGGTTCTCATGCAAAAAATAAAATACATAAAACAAAAAGGGGTGGGTTTTTTTGTCCTTTTAAGGCTGCCTCTGTCTCTGATCTAACCATGCGGCAACACCATTTTTCTTTGCTCCGTGATCAGTACTGCAAAAGCTTGAGTATTGAGGAGCGGCCGTGTCACGTTGGGTTGTTTTTCCTCGCATCTGAAGCACAGCTTCACCACACAGCCGTACCGTAGAGGGAACAGAAAACCAGGCTCTTTTCTGAATTCTATGTAAAACACAAAGAACCCGGGATGTTTCTTACATTGGAAAGGAGTGGTCCATCCCCACCAGAACTTTATAATCCTCACTGAAATCTTGCTCTATTATTATGTGTTAAGAGTAAGATACAGTGGTGGCATGTTGCAGGGGAAGTTTCCCTCTGTTAGGCATTAGAGTAACTATTTGCCTTGTACAGATTTGCTACAGTATCTAACAAGCTACAATATGTTCTAACATGTAACAAGTTACCCCCCCCCAGTTTGTGTGATTGATTGTTCTTGAAGTAGGGCTTGACCGTAAGAGAAAGTTGCAACAATTTTTAAAAGTTAATACCCTTTTTTTGTTGTCGTTTTCCCAGGGTACAAGCAAACATTCCTGTCTTGTTAGTTTTAGCTTGTTAATGTACTTGTTTTCTGTGACATTGTGGCTTAACATTTCTGTTGTGTTATATGCATGGTGCACATACACACACTGGACAACTACTGACCTC
>NW_010565394.1:80011-104997 GCF_000687285.1 Phaethon lepturus | reverse complement strand
AGCCGGGGCCCGCCCAGGGCGCTCGCCGCAGGAGGGAATCGCCGCCTCGGGAGCAGGAGCTCTGGGTGGCGGAGCTGTCACCTTTCCATCCCCAGCTGGGACCCCACCGTCGGGGTCCCTCCCTCCCGTTAAGACAGAGATGCAACTCTGCAGCTGTGGTGTAAGGCATAGCTAGCATTTTCCAAAGCACTTCAGGTGCCCAAATAATGCTCTTGTGCAGCCGAGCTGGCTCCGAGAGGAGCTGTGGTTAAAAATGGCACCTGAGGGCTCCACAGTGCCTCAGGTTTTTGCATGGGCATTAGCCCTGGCCTACATGTGGGATCTCCACCTACTCCACAAAATGAAGAATGTAGCTCCTTTGTGGAAGCAATTTTTTGCTGAATTACCAAGTCAGTTAACTACAGTGACAGAGATAAAAATGCCAGGTACGTAAGTCTCTCTGTAGTCCTCCGCATCTGGAAACGGGGTGAGGTCAGTAAGTCAAACATTCGTCAGAGGTATCACACCAAGGGGTAAAAAAGCAGTATTAGCCCGCAAGAAGGAAACTTTTTTATTTTAAAGAAGTTAGAAACTGCCTGAAAGGAAAAAGTTGGAAAACTAAATCCCTGGACTCAGCATGGAAGTATGTAAAGAGCACCTTATTAGCATCACAGAGGGGACAGCATGCACACCCCAGAATATAAAAGGAAAAAAAATGGAGAAAAGCGAGAGCCCCGTAAGGTATTCAAGAGGTAAGACACAATAGTTTAGTTGAAACTAAAATCTATGCTTTAGAAACAGACTTGGAGTCCAAACAATTCTAATGAAATGAAAAGTACTTTGGCGGATAAGAGAAGCAAAGCAGGAGTTTGAAGAACTAATATTCAAAGATACAAAGACAAGGAATAAGCCATTTAAGGTAGTGTGCCTTTGGGGAAAAATGTTGGCTCGCTTAGACCACTGGAGCAGAGAGGGCAGCTGAAAACCTGGCAACCTGCAATGTTTGAGTGTTTCTTTACAGGCTGAGGGTCCTACCTTCCCTGAGCCCAGGAGTGGTTAAGTGGCACTTCCTGGGGACACAGCCGAGTACCATTACAGAGTGCAAGATGTGGATTCTTTCTGGGGAAGAAATTTTTAAGCCAGATAGATAAGCTTTTTCTTGGGGTTGCCACCTTTGGGATAGCAAAACTAAGATTAATGGGTAACCATTCCGTTGTTACCATATAGTATACATGGGCTGATCCATGGAGGGGCAGGTAGGATCGATTATTTTAACCTACTTCCTCAGCTTCAACCTAGGGATCTTTTTTTTGTTGACTTCTCTCTGTGCTGGAAATCAATTTTTGAAGCTCTTCTACTTTCTGACCTTGATCAATAAAGCCTGCAACAACAGTTAGTTTTTTTTGTTCCCCTCTATCTTAATTTTCCCCAGTCTAAGCAGTCTCTATTCTTTTAAAATCTCAATGTTGTTTTCATTTGCACTAAAAAATCTCTCAGCATTTTGCTGTTTTGCCTTAAGCCTCCTTATACGCCTGTTTTATAGATATAACTGCCATTAACGTTTTACAGAATTATAAGATTGATTCTGTTCGGTTGAATTCAGTGAGATTTTTTCATTAATTTTGATGGAAAATGGCTCATACCCTAAATCTGTGGAGGAAAAAAAAAATTCCTGCTATTTGGTATTAAGTAGTCCTAAAGTTACCCGAATTAGCTATATATCTAGTCACTCTTCCTTCATAGCTCTACTTCACCAGTTTTGTTACTTATGTTCAGTTACCAGAAAGATATTTAGCATTTCTACCTCTTGGCTTTGCTGCAGCCTTCACAGCTTTTGCCAACAGGATATGAAAGAAATATGAAAGGTTTTCTTGTAGCATTGTGGACAAGAATTTTGTAAAAATGATCCTTTAAATCACATTTAGAGCAAAACACTTCTCATACTCTGCCCAGCTACTTCCACAGGAATATGAATAGTTGTCTACCCATTTACGCTTTTTAGTTTTTATTTAAAATAACCATTAAGATAACGCCATCATTTCTTTGTGGCTATATGTGGTTTTTGGTAATAACATTCCAATTTCTTAGTTCCCAGGAACAGTAATAAAAATAATAGCTGATAATAGTTGGTTCTATATAGCTGTCTAAATTGCTTTATTAATCCACTTGGCTTTTACTGATTAAGAAGATTTTGCAGGTTTGTCAGAGATTAATTATCTGTCTGTCTTGATTACAGGTACAGAAAAAACAAGCTATTAACAAGCTCAAGCTTATAGTGTGTCCATGTATGTTTCTGCTGTAAGTTAAATACTTTCTGGTTTTATCTTATTGCTGTTGACAGACTGACTTAATATTTAATTTTCATCATCTAAATAAAATGCTGGTGATAACACTCATTAATTCCACAAGACATATTCCAAAACTGTCATGTTAGCAGCTTTTATTATTTTTTTTTTCCACAACTCTTCACAAAATAATTTATTTACTTTTTTAGCCCTCCCTAAGTTCTGACTTACCTCATCAAAACAGTTCTGAACAGCCCTGGTTAATCAACATCTGACAACTTTCTAGATATAACTGCAGAATGATAAAGGATGATTGAACTGAAATTAATTTCCATTTGGTTTTTACCTTCTAATTATTTAGCAGCTGAGTATCAAAACTCCTTTACCACAACATGCCTGCAGGGCCCTTAGTAGACGCTACATAACTCAGTAGAGTTTAGCTACCTCAAAAGAAATGTTACAGCTCAAGTGATTTTGAAATATTTGAAAGCTGAGAGACTTTGCTGCTCATGAGAGTATAATGAAAATTATCAATTAACATACAAATGTATTAATTAATATATTGAAAAATTAAAACTCCAGTAAGCATATAACAAAGTTAACAGCAGACTTGCTGACATGCAAAATTAAGTCTATTCTGAATACTGCATTAGTACAAGAAAGAACCACTATGACAAAATAGAAATTTTATGACACAGTAGTTGGTAAAATGAAGGCATTTTCAGACTCATGGTTCGTTTTTTTCCCAAGATGTTGATTGCAGCTCATTCTCATTACATGGAGTAGAGCATTGAAATCATCTCGGCAGAAGCCAGTCTCTTAATGCATATATATGATCAGTTTTGCTTGATTAAATTAATGTAGTTCTCCTGACATTCAACCTAAAACGCATAAGCAGAGGAAGCTACCAAGTTAAGTCTAAAGATGTCCTGCTGCATAACAGAATCCACAAAACACCCAAATTTACCAGGTCCAGTGCATGTACTCTCTTCTTTAACTGGTGCACAAAATTCCCAAACCTCCCTGCAAAGTTTTCCTTGAAATACCATTTCAGTCCCAGTAATCACAAGGGCTCCTCGACTCTGTCATGAAGAAGCCTCAGTGACAAGACTGTCCCACCCTTACAATGGATCATTTATGTTTGGGATCATGTCACAGTATGTTCCCGTTAATTTCTACCAGAGAATTTGGGCAAGTGGTTACATAAAGTGAGAAAGTATGGAAGACTGTGTTTTGACTCAACTAAAAGGGTAAATGGGGTGGATCTTGGGATATACAGAATCTGTCTGATCAGACGTTTTTTCACTGGTGTCGATGATATGTATGAGAGAGGATTGTGAAGGTTTAAAGAGGAATCTTGGGGTTATTGGGATTTATCAGAAAAATACATATTTTAAGAAACTATTAAAAAATATTGTTCATTAGGGCTTGAAAGGACATAGAAACTGATGTCATTGTAAGAGAAAAATGTGGTAGGTATAACATGAGATGGATGAGGATTGCAACTTCTTGAAAATTAATGATAGGAATGTTTCTATGTGGCTTTTTGGCTTCAAACATGATTTGTTAGAATTAAGAAAAAGTCATACTAATTTAAAAATTCAGTGAGACTCCAGGGAAAATCACAAGTGATATCAGCTTTTTTTAGGTGGTGATCCTGTATTCTGAGGTAGGTAAGAATACCCCTTCCTTTCTTCTTCTTTTGTGTGCACATGTGCACATGTGTGTATGCATACATGTCCATTGACCCAATGTCTCTTAATTTGCTGGAAGGAATAAAATACAGGAGGTACCATCTTTCAGTTGTGATGTAAAGTTCAGATTCTGGTGATTTATTGTCTTTAAAAATCTCTGGTGTTTTCTGCAGGAATTAATCATAATTTTGAGAGTAAGTTCTAGTTTGGGTAATTCTGCCTAACTGAAACTCCTGTAGCTTCAGTTAATTACATATTCCTCACTATTTGTCTTGAATCACTGTATAGCACATCTATCTGCAAGGACAAAAAAGAAACTTCAATTAATTTTTAACCTAAAACTTAGAAAACGACTAGGATGCCTGAAAACAAAAAAAAATTATTCTGGCAACCTAAATTCCAGCACTGTTTCTCCCTTTGTTTTTCTTTACAAGTTAGTAGACTTATTGTGCAGAAATATACTGATGGTGCTATTGAGATTCATACCCCCAAGCATCTCAAGATGAATAGCCTGCACATATAACAGCAGGCTTAGTATGACAGAACAAATTTGTGCAAATACGGAGGCCATGGCAGGTATCGGAGAGGAAAGCAGTTTGAGAGATATCTTCAAGGACAATGGGGAATCTAGAAAAAAACTTAATCCTTCCACTCCTCCCATATCAAGATTTTTGGTGGTGCAGTGGTCCACGACACTGTCACCTAAGAACCAAATAGCAGACAGACATGGAATGACCGCAGAGAGACACAGTATAGCTTGGAGGAGTTATAAATTTGGATATTAAATGCTCTTTTTGTTTCAACTGACTGTAAAATCTATTGAAATCCCAGAGTTAACCAAGGAAAATAGTCAAGGTATTCCTACCTCCAAAGACATTTTAGTGGATTTCCATACAGAACAAATAAGCCTTTCTTAGCAATGATGTTGATGATGGAGCTCATTCTCTTTTGGCTGTGCTTGCTTCACAAACCTCATCAGAATAAAAAGTAGCAGCTGTGTGTCCCTTTTGTCATTCAAATCTACAATCCTGACATGAGGCTGATGAGCAGGAAAATACAATTTTTACTTTGTGGGAGATCCTCTTCCTGAACATTAATGTAATTTTCCATGTTTTCTATTAGAAAAGACAACTTAAATTCCCTCCTACACCCCCTCCATGGCTGCTTAACATGTCTGGAGAAATCAGTGCTGGATGGAGCACATCCGTGCTGTTCTGTTGTGTTTTAGTCTCTACATTTTGTAATAATTTATGGAAGTAAATCTAAACACAGGCTTTATGCTGTTCTGTTAGGAGAAGTCTAGCCACCTGCTCCAAATGTTGGCAATTTACACAATTAATTAATTTCCTGCAGCATGGATGTTCTGCCATTTCAGTTTAGCAGGCTTAAAGAGACCCCATGTTAAAGGTACTGAGACCTTTATTTCCTTTGATGGGAAAAAGAAAAAAGTAGAAATTATGTTTGGTTAGATGAACACCAAGGTTTTTTGTGTGGTGTGAACTCCACTTTTTTTTTTTCTTCTTTTTAAAAGGTTTCTTTATAATAGCCCATCTGTTGTAACAGCTTTCCACATATTTTCTGACATCAAGGAACCTGTATTTCCGGGTCTTGTTGGTCTTTGGCTGTGTAAGGTATACTTGAATTGTAGTTAGTGTTTGAATATTTTTTCCTCTACGTAAGAGGAACTTAAGTCTGCAGAGGTTTATTTTGACATTTCTGGTTGAGTAACCAGGTAGCCTATAGGCATTTCTAACTATTTGGATAAGTCTTTTAAAATGCAGGAGGAATTGCTAATTGAGATTTAATTGTTTAGGAAAGGACTCCCCTCAAGGAATTCTAATTTATTTTTATAGATCTTAATATGGAAATGGTCTTAACTGTCAACTGTGATTTCTGAAGGTGTTGGCAAAGTCAGGCATATTAACCTTGTGGTGGCATTTGTCGTCTTTTTTTAAGTACAGCAATCCACACTGGAGAGCTGTGTCTTAAAAAATGAGAATTTTTAATGGTAACCTTTTGAATCCCAGTGAAGAGATGGGAATAATTGCTTTTCTCCCATCAGAATGGGAGAAAATCCCTCAGATCCAGTGTTTGCTGTTCTTTAGAGAGTTTTTCAGAGTAGTCTCTTTGCTGCAGTTGGGAATAGAGTCCATTGCCCACCTTCCAGGTTGGAATGGGAAAGGTGCTAGGGCTGTTTTGACTGAAAATTTTTCCTGTGTGATGGAATATGTTCTAGGAGCTTTTCAGAAGAACTGAGGTCAAGCATGTCATGTAGTATGCAAAGGCTGTCACAGTAGTCGTACTTCTGTATGTGGTGCCTATGAGAATTTTTATATATGGCTACATCTTTAAGCTGTAGGAAGAGAAAAAAATAGCTGTTTGAAAAGAGTGTACTTACCATGCAAACCTTCCTCCCCAGTGGAATTTTAAGACCACAAGCAAGGTAAAACATACTGGAGTCACTTAAAATGGAGCTTTTTTTTACATTACATACTGTTGCAAAGTGCTCAAAAATCCAGATGGGCCTTATTCTTAAAACCAGGAGGCAGAATAGCAACAAACATGAAAAAACTTTCCCTTTCTCCCTTTAGCAAACAATGTTCATCTATTTGTCTTTATGAACGTCCATTACTTTTGCAGATTATACACCCAAAGTCCCCTTTTCTCCTCTGGATGCATGTGCTTAATTTCCAGTAATACCAGTAAATCTTTAAGGTGAATCATGTCTTCATGTGTCTTTAGAAGCTCATGAACTGTGTGTTTTCTCTAGTTTCCTTCCAACATGAGCTTTTGTTTTACCTGTTAGAGGCAGGCTTGTTCAAGATGCATCTATAGCTTGGAGGATTCATGTAATAAAGAAAGGTTAGTTAGGCCAGACAGTTCCACATCACTCACTAAATTTATTGGCTTGTAGACTCTTCATTAACTACATACTCTCTTACCACATGGTGGTTTGGTGGTTGCTGGTGAAAGTTTGTCTTCAGTAATTTATAGCTGCAATATGTTGTAATATGACTTAATACCTTTTTTTTTTTTTCCCCCCTTAGTGATGCTGCAGCTAAATTCTGTCTGGAAGCTCACACAAGAATAAAAGCAGTTAAATCTTAAATGTATATCGTTCCTCCTATGGAAATGGAAATTAAGGTCTTATCATTTCAATGCCTTATTCACAAAGGCCTATATTTGTAGTACTATTTGTCTTCCTGAAGGGAATCTTATGAGACCCTGTGGAGATGAGTAATGGCTTTTCTTAATCAGCCTTTTGAAATGCCATTGTCTTGTCTGTCTTTGTTAGAACATCAGCACAGTGGTGGGTGTTTTGTAGCATAATATGAAACAAGGTGCTTGCTGTTAAGAGCTTGTAATTTAAACAAAGCAGCAGCAATCAGAAAAGGGGCTGGCACACACTGGCACTTGAAATTCAAGGGCTGAATGCTTTCTGCACTGAGGGCAAGAGTGAGGGAAAGAATGAACAAACACTAAAAGGACCAGAGTCCTCTTGCATGTGCCAGTGTAACCTGCCAGGTCCTACTTAGCAGGCTGTATTGGCATTGATTTTTACATTTTAGGTTTATGTAGTTTCTCCTTGCCTGCTTATTTTGCTGTTACATTTCTTTGATCACTATCTCAGTATTAAGTAAAGATTCAACCTACATTTGCTCAGTCCCTGTTTTTGTTGTTTTTCCTGCTCAAAGTAAATGGTATTTTTCTAAAGTTGAAATAATCCCAAAATAAAATTAAAGGACAAAATTTTAAGTACATGATAAAAACGTGAATTTTCTAGTTTCAGACTTAGGCAGGGCAGAAAGGGACCATGAGAGGTCATCAAACCGTGTTTTAGACATGCCCAGACAAGTGTACCTACATTATCCCTAAATGAACTTTTATTTACAAGTTTCCAATTAAGGATCTGCCACAACAGCCCTACCCAGCGCTACCTAGGCCTCACCTGAGTGAGGAAGAAATAACTCTTAGGTGGTGTGTGACACTGCATTAATGTACTTAGAGTTGAAGTTTACTGTTTTGTTTGCACTGTCATGTAGTCGATATGTATCCTCTTTGTGTTACAAACTTAGGTCTCATCTTTTTTCTGTTGCATGGCTGCATCACCAGTTGCTTCCCATTTTGTATTTCTGCTTTAAATTTATCTGTCCTCAGTGTTGCACTTTGAGCTTGTCTTTACTGAACTGCATCCTGTTGATTGAAAACTCTCTTTCCAATTTATCAGGTTCATTTTGTATTCTGATCCTGTCCCTCAGCTAGCTTGCACTCCCTCTCCTTGTGATGATTTTACAAGTACACTGTAGTCCATCATCCAAGTCATTAATGAAATATTAAATAGAATTTGGTAGTCATAGGACAAAAAGCAGAGACGAGTAGGGTGTTCAGGGACAGAGATATAGCATAATTTTCTAACTAGAGTAGGGAACAGTTATTTTGCTATTTCCTTTTTTCTTTCCCAGAAGACCAGAGACAGTGGACTTGTTAGTCATGATGCAAAACTGCAAAACTTAGATTTTATACAGGCTTTGCATCCCAAATTGTTTTAGATTGAAGTAAACACCTTTATCTCCTCCTAGAATTTATGCTAAGGCACATGGAGGACAGGGAGGTGATTCGAGACAGCCAGCATGGCTTCACCAAGGGCAAGTCCTGTCTGCCCAGCCTAGTGGCCTTCTAGGATGGAGTGACCACATCAGTGGACAAGGGAAGAGCTACCAATGTTGTCTATGTGGACTTCTGTATGGCCTTTGACATGGTCCCCCCATCCTTCTCTCTAAATTGGAGAGATAGGGATTTGATGTGTGGACTGTTGGGTGGATGAGGAATTGTTTGGGTGGTTGCATCCAGAGGATAGTGGTCAACGGCTCAATGTCCACATAGAGATTGGTTATAAGTAGTGTCCCTCAGGGGTCCATATTGGGACCAGTACACTTTAATACCTTCATGAATCACACGGACAGTGGGATTGAGTGGACCCTCAGAAAGCTTGCAGATGACACCAAGCTGAGTGGGGCGGTTGACATGCCTGAGGGACGAGATACCATCCAGAGGGACATGGACAAGCTCGAGGAATGGGCCCGTGTGAAGATCATGAGGTTCAACAAGGCCAAATGCAGGGTCCTACACCTGGCATGGGGCAACCACTAGTATCAGTACAGGCTGGGGGACAAAGGGATTGAGAGCAGCCCTGCCGAGAAGGACTTGGGTGTACAGGTGGGTGAAAAGCTGAACATGAGCTGGCAATGTGCGCTCACAGCCCAGAAGGCCAACTGTATCCTGGGCTGCATCAAAAAAGCGTGTCCAGCAGGTCGAGGGAGGTGATTCTGCTCCTCTGCTCTGCTCTGGTGAGACCCCACTTGGAGTCCTGTGTTCAGCTCTGGAGCCTTCAGCACAGGAAAGACATGGCTCTGTTGGAGAGGGTCCAGAGGAGGGCCACCAAAATGATCAGAGGGATGGAACACCTCTCCTATGAGAACAGGCTGAGAGAGTTGGGGTTGTTCAGCCTGGAGGAGACTCAGGGGAGACCTTACTGCAGCCTTCCAGTCCTTGAAGGGGGCTTACAGGAAAGATGGGGGCAGACTTTTTAGCAGGGCCTGTTGCAACAGAACAAGGACTAATGGTTTTGAACTAAAAGAGAGTAGATTTAGACTAGGTATAAGAAAGAAATCTTTTACATTGAGGGTGGTAAATGCTCTGTCCCTGGAAACGTTCCAGGTCAGGTTGGAGAGAGCTCTGAGCAACCTGATCTAGTTGAAGATGTCCCTGCTCATTGCAGGGGGGTTTGACTAGATGATCTTTAAAGGTCCCTTCCAACCCAAACTATTCTATGATTCTATGATCTCCATTTTATAGGTGCAGAGGGCAAAACCAGGCAGCTGGCCAGTGGCAAAGCTAGTGCTGGCAATGCACCTTCCCTCAGTCACACCAGGGGGTGTGACTCCGCTGGTCTGTCCATCTTCTCATGGTGACTGCCTTCCATGAGTTTCCATTTGCCCTGCAGAAATGTTGGTGCAGTAAAATCAACTATCTACATCAAATAGGCATTTTTTCCACCTTGATTAGTATTCATAAAATGCCCATGAATTGGTTAGTGGTACTGATACTGCTAACAGCAGAAAGAGAAGGGATAACAAGGAAAATCAGACATCATTATCACAGCATGACATAAAGCCCCTTATTTTCTTCTCTCTCCACTCCCCAGCTGTAAATGGGTGAGGTATAGCATCCCTGTGGATCCAAGTTGCATGTCCACCTCATCTCTGCTATTTATTACACATAGGTGAGATCTCTGTACTGTGGATTTCATGACTATTGATTCAAGATAAGTGAATATGTCACAGCACATGGATTTATTTGTTGACTTTCAGCTCCTCCACCTATTGCAGCATGAAATATGTTTTGGGGTTGAGTTCAATGGTGAGTGCTAGGATTTGAATGGTGTGTGGAGGATTGGTCTACTTTCAAAACAAGTGATAGTAAAGACTGGTGTTTTCTCTCTGCCTTAATTGTTTGTGGAGTTCTGCTGTTCTACTCTTCTATAAGAAAGAAAAAAAAAAAGCCTTACCTAACTACTCTGTTTGCTTTTGAGTAAAATTATAACTTTTTGCTTACCTGAATGACAGTACTTTGAACCTCAAAATTAAATGCATTTGAGAAGTGAGTTGACCATTAATTAAGAGGGGTTGTTATTATTTTAAAATGAGAATTAGAGTAGATTGAAATAGAATTGCCTTGAGTGTTTCCATGTACAAACATATATTGCAACAGATATTACGATACTTCATAACTCTTAAAGTCCACTGAGAGAAAAACAGGCTTATCATGAAGAAAAAAACAAGTGACCTGGTTTATATAAGTCTTTGAAGATTTCTCCTCTTTTAGGCTATGAAGGATAAAGATTTAACCCCGATCCTAAAACTAATCCCAGGTATTAAAAGCTGTGGCAGAGTTTGCATTCATTAGACCCAAGGAAATCTCCATAATCACCCCCCAAAAGGTCAGAGCAGTGGGGACCTGCTTAGAAATACAGTGAAGAGAAAAAAAGAATGAGTTGCCTTCCGTGTAACTTCACTACAATAGTCTGCAGATGCTAAATTACAACTCTCAACATTTTTCAGCCAAAGTTTAAATGCAGACCAGTTATTCTTGTGTCCTCAGCAAAAGAGCCCATGGAGGGATGTAGTTCAGGAGCTTCTTCCTGTGGTGGAGCCAAGCAGAGTTGGTATACAGGTCTGATTTGCAATTTTAAGGTTACCCTTTATTTCTGAGTGAACAGAATGCTTAGGAAAATCACAACAGGACAGCTAAAACGCTGATCCTCCTTTCTGTTTCATTGTGGGATATTTATTGGAAGACTTCTGGGAGTTTCTCCAGCCCTGGGAGGGAAGACTGCTGGCAGACCTGACCTTAACAGAGACATGGACCTGCTTTTTAAAGGGCTCTGTGCATGTGTGGCTGCCAGTAAGTTCAACAGGGATTTCTAGATTTTCATGTGTATTCTGAGCTGCAATATTAAGGTCAGTGATGACCTTTTTTACTGCTGAGTGCTTGCTATGGGGAGATGGATGCAATATCCTTATTCCTGTTTTGCTGGGATCTTCATAATTATTACAGCCGTATACTCTAGGGAATAGAGAGGTGCAAAACACCTAGTCCTCTTTCTGGTGATTATTTCCCCTTAAAATATGGTTCCATTCTGGGAAATGTGAGAATGATGTGGAGCTCCAGGTGGATGAAAATTGTTTCTGTTATCAGAAAATAATTGCTAAATTATTTTAGTCTAGAACTTGCTAATATATTTTAGCTTAGCTCTGTGAGCCTAAGGCCAAACCCCCAAGTTCCTCCTACCAGCTTTGCGAACAGCCTGGCACACAACGGTCAGTCTGTTTTCTGACTTGCGGATCATAGACAGTAGAAGAGGCTCAGCAAGTCAGTTGTAGTCCCAAGGTGAGTTTGTCATTTCACTCCTTCAGTTCTTCCTGAAATGCTACTGAGGGAGAAGAGACAAATGCTGCTGCTGCTGCTGGGGAAGCATGTGCCAGAGGGAGACATAGTCTTCTGTTTGCTCTACAGCTGGGAGCAGTAAATACAGTCCTGAACTGCAGGGTGGGAAAATGTCACTGCTTCACTGCCCCTTCTCAGAGCTTATCAGTGCTGGGCTTTGTAAATAATATAAAGAAAAAAATTCCACCTCACTCTCCCTCCCCCTCTAGATTTCACACACCCTTTCATTTGGTGGTTTCACCAACTTAATTGCAACTTCCTCCTCTCAACAGAAAGAAAAATAAGGCTGGCTGTTTCCACGCTTCCCACTGCTGCTGTCTTTCACTACCAGGGAGGCTAGTGTATTCAGCACATCTGAGGGCAGACAGTGGCCAATGTCATCTTCTTGCTGTGGTTTTGACCCTTTTTCTTCCTGAACAGGGACATGCCTACCCTAAAACTTGAGTGTTTTGTGTATCCACATTGAATGAAAAGCAACAACATTCACAGGAGAATTGTCAGTGCTGCATTCCCCAGGGCTCGGTTCTGGGGCTGGTCTTGTTCAATATCTTTATTGGTCATCTGGATGAGGAGATCGAGTGCTCCCTCAGTCAGTTTGCAGATGACACCAAGTTGGGTGGGAGTCTTGATCTGCTGGAGGGTAGGAGGGCTCTGCAGAGGGATCTGGACAGGCTGGATCAATGGGCTGAGGTCAACTGTATGAGGTTTAATAAGGCCAAGTGCCAGGTCCTGTGCTTTGGTCACAACAACCCCATGCAACGCTACAGGCTTGGGGACGAGAGGCTGGAGACCTGCCCAGTGGAAAAGGACCTGGGGGTGCTGGCTGACAGCCGGCTGAACATGAGCCAGCAGTGTTCCCAGGTGGTCAAGAAGGCCAACAACATCCTGGCCTATATCAGAAATAGTGTGGCCAACAGGAAGTAGGGAAGTGATCGTGAGGCCGCACCTCAAATACTGTGTTCAGTTTTGGGCCCCTCACTACAAGAAGGCTACTGAGGTGCTCAGGCATGTCCAGAGAAGGGCAACGAAGCTGGTGAGGGATCTGGAGCACAAATCTTATGAGGAGCAGCTGAGGGAACTGGGGTTGTTCAGTTATGTTGTTCAGGTTGTTAAGAGGAGGCTGAGGGGAGTCCTTATTACTCTCTACAACTACCTGAAAGGGGGTTGTGGTGAGGTGGGTGTTGATCTCTTCTCCCAAGTAACTAGCAATAGGATGAGAGGAAATGGCCTGAAGCTGCGCCAGGGGAGGTTTAGACTGGATATTAGGAAAAATTTCTTTATGGAGAGAGTGGTCAAACATTGGAACAGACTGCCCAGGGAGGTGGTGGAGTCACCATTACAGGAAGTATTAAAAAAATGTGTGGATGTGGCACTTCAGGACATGGTTTAGTGGGCATGGTGGTGTTGGGTTAATGGTTGGGCTTGATGATCTTGGAGGTCTTTTCCAACCTTAATGATTCTGTGATTCTGTGATTATTTGCCTTGTTTTTGTCTTGGTTTTGTGTGGTTTTTTGTTTGTTTGGTTGGTTGGTTGTGGTTTTTTGTGTTTTGTTTGGTTTTTTTTTTTGTGTTGGTTTGGATAGCACTCTAGCTGTGAAGTAGCACTGCCAAGTTTTTTGATAAGAAACTTGCTAAAATAAGTATCTTAGCATTCATTGCTACTCTACTAAGCTGAATTGATACTTAGATTTTATGTGCATTGTGGGGCACCAACCCAGAAAGCAAAGCTCTTCTGGAGCTTAGGTGAAACAAAATACTCCATCACTTGGTCACCTCTTCTGTTTTGGAGAGCCAGTACTATTTTCAAAGCAGTGCTCAGCAATAAAGAGGAAAAGTCTGACACTGCATCTGTCCTAAGCTTGTCATAGTGTTTAAGTCACTAGTGGGTTATGTGAATGTCTCCTTCACAAAGTTTGACTATGGCTATCTAGGCGCTTACCACTGCTCACTCTTCCTGGTTAATATTGCTGTGGTGTAAGGAGATCGGGGGTGTGAATGCTGTTCAGTGTTGTAGGAAGTACAACCCTCGTAAGGTCGTAAGGCTTGGTAATGCGTTGGCTGTAACTATAGGGTTACACCGTTGTGTGTTTTGCACATAAAGTCTGAACACAGAAAATAATATGTCTCATTTAAAGCTCTGTTTACTAAGCACTTCATCTTTAGCTTTAAACTGATTACCAGAATCTAGGTTAATACATTAACAGTACTGAAGGTGGCTGTATTAGGCTGTTCAGATGAATTAGGAAGGAAGCTGATGTCTTGCCTCAAAATATTTTGAAAAACCGACCAAGTGTGCAAGTTTTAACTGTCCTTCACATAATTGTCCCTTGCCCATTTTGTAGCAATATGTCTTGCTAGCCACAACTGCATTACAGGGGTCATTCAGGGAGTTCAGAGAGATGAACTGCTTTTAGACTTTTTCTCCAGCCCATTAGGCACAGGCTCTCTGTCTTCAGTGTCAAATGTGACTGTCTTTCTGTCTATTTTTTCCCCCTGAAAATACACATTTCTGTGGGCCACTGCAAGGAAAATTACAGTCCCTGCTAATGTTTAAAACCTGCCTGATGCCATCACAAAGCCATGATTGAGTACAGTATGTTGTTCAGTACCTGCAATATGTCTTTTTCTTTGGAAAGACCCCTCTTCAAGAAAACTCAAATGATAAAGGGAAGCTGGTGGAGTTTATTACTCTGCTCCACCAGAAGTTTCCTTTCTGCTGTCCTTCTGTGCGGAGGCAGATTTATTTTATCATTGCTGGTGAAAATTCAGAATGGCACCAACAGGTTTTTCTTTTTTGGTTTCACAAACCTGTTTTGTGGAGGTTGTGCAATAACGCTAATGATTCTACCTAGTCTCTCTTTAAACTGCTCGCTCTTTAATTTGTGTAATTACTGAGGGAGCTGATCAGAACCCTACAGCTGGGGCTACAAAATTCTTTCCATTCTAATTCCAGGTCTTCCATTGCCTATTAATATTTGCATGATGTTCAGTTTCCACAATGAAATAACCTCCCACCTTCACGTAGATTCTCAGGCAACATGACTGCTTAAGGAAGGGTAGAAGTTGGTTGAAAAAACAGTTGTCCAGGAATTCCCTTGAGTGCCTTCCCCCACTATTGATTCAGCCTGTTTTAAGATTGGAGAAATCATCAAGGCACTGTATCTAATAAACGGTTAAGCTTAGTAGTAGGCATGTACTGATGATCACGGTGATCAGATACAGAAAATAGTTAACTAACAAGAATCATCTTTTAAAATAAACACTATTGATGTTGCCTCTTTTAACTTAGCTGTATTTTTTTCCCATCTCTGAGGCTATTGTATTCATGTGCACACCTGTGTGAATCAGTGATATAATAGTGCAGCGGTATGTCCTGTTGCACCTTGGGCAATGTGAAATTACCTTTTGAAGTTTAATTCCTTCCACCATAGCTACTGCCTGTGGTTGCTTGACACCATATATCATGTTAACGTGGTGAGGCTGGCATGGTCACTCACTTCCGAAGTTACTGCTCTGCAATCTGATTTTAATCCAGTTCTCCCCACTAAGAAGAATTTAAAAAATAATTAAATGCAGGACCTACTAAAAGTCATTAGAAGCCAAATTCCTTAAATTCTGTCACTGTTCATTCTCACTTTTGGTAATTCCTTAAGTAGGAGATTACTTACATAAGAGGGAATGAGAATAAATCTCTTTATAGAAAAAAATAATAAGTAGTAAAAATGTATTTCTCAGAGGTTGAGGATAGTGTGGGAACATCAATTCTTTCTTCGCTCTATTACCAGTTTGCAGTTTTGTCTTTGTGCTTTTCTGGGAGAACAGTGTCTTTTATTCAGGCAGTTTCCCTTGTTCTGGCTGACACTGATTTGAAGCTCTTGGAAATATAAAGATCTGTAGGCTATCCAGTTCTTTTATTTCTTCCAGAGGCGATAATATCCACTGCTGAAATAGTGTGCTCTGTCTTGTGGCTGATCTCATTCACCAGGACTCATCTGTATCTTCATGTTATTGTGCTTCCCCAAAACCTCAGGGAGGTGAGTTTCTCTGCAGCTGAGTGTCTCTGAGGTGAGAGATTTCACTTCACTATAATATTTTTAGATGTGCTGCTTCAAAAAAGTGCTCACCTACAGAAGCCTGATGGGTTTGAGTGGGGTGGAACAAATGGTCTTCCATGTGGCAGACATTAGGTTTCCATGACCTGAGAGCAACCCAAACTGCTATTCCCATAAATAAGCCCAAGTGCCAAGTGCTAACAGTGAGTTAATCCTAGTTAGTGCACTTAACTGAAAGAAAGCCTACATTATTCTAAACGTACCTTTCTGACTCAATACTCCGCTTTTCTGTACAGCTGTATATAAATACCCATTATAATTTTTCCCTCCTGTTTCCCAGTCCCAATTTAATTTGCAGCTATCTTCTATAGTGGGTGACACTTCTGTAGCTCTTAAAACAGCTTTGATGCTTATATCTTAAAGTATTTTGCAAATTAATAAATTAAAGCACTTTTGTAGGTAGGAGTCAGATTTAGCAAACAAGTCATTAAAGTAACTTGTAACTGATGACACATGGCAGCATAATTGCTATGATAGATTCTGCAAAGCTAGGTAACAATTGGCCTCCACAACAATCATATTTTACAGTTAATTATGGTAACACTTTATGGATCCAAGGGCAATCCTTGCCAGCAATAAAATACTTATTGCCTCTTAAATTCAGGTGCAACATTTTTGGTGATGTTCTACTGGTATATGCAGAAATCCAGGCAAGAGTGCTATATACTGAGCTGTGTGGAGCTTGGAAGTTCTGAACTAAAATGTTGCTTGCCTTCTTAATCTGATTGAAGGCATAGCATTTTCTAAATACTTGGAGTAGAAAGGAAATGAGGCCTTCTTTTTATCTTTTTTTAATGACAGTGGGTTTTTTGATAAAAGTATTCGATTAGTTTTGCTTTGAACCAGCTTTATAATAGCAATGATAATATAATACCAAAAAAAAGTTTCAAATATAAAATAGTACTGAAATGAGACATACAAATGCTTCGACGTTTGAAACAAGCCATTAGAGGATATTACGCAAACTGAAGTCCTATTTTTGCAGGATACTGAGGCTGACTTTATCTTCATATCCTGATATAAAAAAAAACCCTCTTTTGAAAAGTCTCTGACCAATGACTGCTCAGCATCCTGAAACAGAAGCATATGTTCCTTTTGTTCAGAATTTGATACCGAAAGCTAGGTTTTAACTAGGAAGACATCCAGTAGGATGTATTAAGCTTTCACACATCATGTAACTTATGTTAAATCTGACCCTAATTGTAGATGTTGAGTGACAAAAATTGTGGCTCTGAGGTAAGGTCTTTTCAGGTTTTAATTCTCACTTCCTCTACTGTCACTTCATAGAGTAACAACTGCTCCTTTTTGACAAATTTTAATTTAATTTTCCTTAATTTTAGAAGTGGAATTTGTTAAGGTTGTCCAGATTTTTGCATCTTTCTTTGTTTTATAACAGTAAAACATTTAACTTCTGAAAACTTCAATATATAAGAAAAACGTCATTCATAACATTGAGAGAGTGCAGAAACATAATTAAAATTCCTCACTTAGGTTAGTTAATTATTCTTGAAAACTGCTGTATCTTCTTTCCTCCAGAATCTTCCCAGACATGTTCAAAATCCTCATTATTCTCCAGATAAGCTTTTGTGATATTGAAGCATACTTTAGAGGTGTATACATGTGGTTTCAATTTCAAAACAACTCTCATCTGAAGACAGTAGTCGGTAGGAGCTTTTCTATTCAGTTTAATGGCAGGTGGATCTTGCTTAGTGTACTTATCCAATGATATAGCATATACTATTTCATGTGACCAGTTCTTAAAGTAACTGCACTTCCACTTTGCATTTAATCTTTAAACTTGAAAGGAAAACAGCTAAACTTGTGGACTCCTGGGTTTCAATGCTAAAAGTGTTTAGCCCGTAGTTTATGGATGGTGGTGATCTCCGCATCTGGCTGTGTAGAAAGTCTGATGGGAAACTCCCAGACAGCACTTTGCTGATTCAGCTATGTTTTTAGTGATTTAGGAGTGGTTGTGCTTCTATTTAATGCTATGGTAAGGCATTGAGGGATAGCATGCATCCAAGAGAATGCCTTTTGGGTAAGCTGGAAAGCTTATGAGCAGACCACCTTTTAGCATTTTGATTTAGGTTCCAGTCATGAACCCAAAACTCTACAGGATGCAAAGCACAGATGACTGCTTAGACCCAAACCAGCCTGAATTGGATAGATATATTTTCTGGGATATGAAAAATTTAAGCCAATAAGCTCATGTTTTCAAGATAACAAATACTACAAAAGCCTTTCCAAGGCAAAAATACTAAGTAGGAATTAATGTCCAGAAATGGTCACTTAATGTAAACAAAGACTATTTATTCCTTTAAAAAAATCTAAATGAGAACAGCAGGTAGTTAAAAGTAAACTGAAGTTGACCTAATTTCTATTGTATTAAGCAACTATGATACATCTTATACAAAGACTAATCTTGAGTACTGATTAAAACATCTAATTTTGTGTTTTAGATAGTTCTGGAGTACAAATACGTAACCACAGATATGAAACTGTTTTTCCAGGCACAGGAATAGCTTTGACACTCATCTCTAGATGAATATCCTTCTCTGACTTGGACAGGTAAGACTCCTAGGATTTTAAGAATTCTGCTAAGGACTTTAAGGAAATCAGTATTTTGGTCTTGATGTGTTACCACTAGAGGTAGTCTTTCCAGACTACAGCTGAAAGCACACGTGATACTTGAAACCTGCAGTTAGAGGGCCCTTGTGGTCCATTAGTCTTTTATTTTCTGTGAAAACCCAACAACCAAAACTCTACTACCTATAATAAAACCTATTCATTGAGAGAAGAAAACAGCCTTTAATCCTTAATTCTGCTGTAGCCTAATCACTCACCTACCTCGGTCTCTGGAGAAGCATGTTTTGGAGATTTGAGCTGGAATCAGTTTTTAAGAGACTGCCTTTGCACCTGTTGTCTGAATAAATTCCCATTGAATTATAAAGAAGACATTGCTGTAGTATATCTGCCAGGAGATATAATTTTCTGGCAGGGCTTTCTGCCTGCGTGCTAACTCTATATGGTAATGTGTTTTGATACTTGTCAAAAAATCTATGGTTGATCATAGTTTAGGGGCAACATTGAAAGTCTGCTTCAGTCAGGAAGAGACATAGTTTCCTGTGAGGGGATTTTCATAAACATATTGCTCCAAGCTATATAAGCTTCCTGTCTCTCTTCCTATGTCCCCCCAGTCTCTCCTTCAGCAACTATTAAAATATACAGGCCAACGGGCCAACAGTGTTATGTATCTGGACACGTTCAAGCGAATGGATCTAAGCATAAAAGGGGTAAAGGAATAAATGTTTCCATGGCAATACATTTAGAGTGCATGGATCAGAAGCAAAGATTGGTCTTATTGTAACTGTCACATCAAGTGCTCTCAAGTCACATTCAGTGTTCTGTATAGTAATTGAAAAAGTCAATTAATCCAGCAGAAAACTTCTTCCACGTGGCCAAGGCTAATCAAAAGTTTGCTATTTAAGGCATCACTTATAAATGGTTGCATCATGGACCTGCTTTTGGCTGATCTTATTTAATATCTAGAGGCTTTTTCAAGAGTTCCTTGGAAGAAAAAAGTGTTTAATCACTGCTGTGCTTAATTTTCTTATAAAAGAAAATTATATTCCATCCCAGATTCTAGCAATCATTGCACTGAAGGCCTTCAACATATTTCAATACTTAGGGTGAAGGGGGTTTCTTTTCTGCAATTTAGATGAAGTGAAAAGAAATAAGTGGAAAAGAATTTTTGTCTAGTATGAGAGCTTTTGCTTGGATTATATTTACATGAAGAATATTGTTCAGGGGCAGTCTAGGAGTTGTATTCTACCCCAGTGCCTTTTGTTTGCTAGCAGCTAGTATTGGATGCTTACGGCAATAATATAGGAAGTGACAAGTGCAGAGTTGTATTTTTTCATATTTTACATTCTCACTCTAAAGTGCAGGAACTTCAGGAACTTATATATGCATTTTTAATAGCCCTTGATGGACTTCCATTAATTTATCAGATCAGTTTTTGAGCTTATATATTTCATATGTAAATCCACGCTTTCTAATTTATCCCTTTATACTTCCAACATCTTGTGGCAGTGAATTTCAGAATATAATTATGTCTTTTCTGAAGAAAATCCTACCTGATTAATTCAGGATACAATGTTGGCACATAAGCAAGTGGGTATAAACTGGCATGAACATATTTAAGGTTAGGAATTAGAAGAACTGTCCTAGCAATTCCAGTCAGACTGTTAGGGGCAGTCTGAAGAAGGAACGTGATAAGTTTATCAGAACAATTACAAAATGTATTTGTAGGTGACTGAAATTAATGACACAGGTACTTTCCTACAATAAGTTCCCCTTTTTCTCTAACTTTTAAATCACTGATGGTACATCTTTCTTGCTACAAAGCATGAAAAATTAGGGATCACAGCTCCTGTCAACATTAATTACAGCTGTTATGAAGTCAAAAGACTGTTAGGAAAAAGGCTCTTAAAAAGTATTTGTAATTTGTAAAACAAGGACTGATCTATTGTTGCCATTAAGAGCCTCATATTTCAGAATGCACTATAAATCTTACGAGTTGTGGAGACCTATTATGTATAAAACATCATTTTGGCACCCTGGAAAATTGCCAGTTGAGTTTTAGTACATTCCCTTCAGTCTTTGGTTGTGGACAGAAGAACAGAGTCATAAATTACCTTAGGGCATTTTTATTTCCTGCCTCATCAGGATGACTCCTCTGCTGTATTTAGCCTTTCAATTGCCTAATTTGTAAACACTTTTCATGAACTCTGTAATTAATTGGCAGGTGAGACTACACACTGGCTGGAAGTAGTTGAAGATTACTCTAAATTGTAAAAGCACACTTTTGGTGGATCATTTAAAATACATATGCAGATTAGAGGAAAATATAAACAATAATTAATATATGAATGCAAACAGAGTGTTGGTTTGGAAGGTGTGCCATCAGAGTTCATCTGTTCTTCTGAACGTCCATGCTCCCTGCCTGCCTTTAAACTGGAATACGATGCTGTGGCCGCTGCACCCATGCAAAGGCTCTGAGAAGGTAGAGGATGGTGTCACAGTTTTGGTTAATAATGAGGCAACCTACAAACTAAAGGCATTCCCCACCTGACAGGTACCCAATTTCCACCTCTCACAGACGCACTCTGTCTCCTTTTACTGCCAGCTAAAATAAATCAAATTCTAGAATGAGTCAGCAGAGCTAAGTTAACATTTCTTTGTAGGATTGCAGCAACTGTTGAGCAGTCTGGGCCTGCAAAGGCACCTAGCGTTCTTGTCAGGAAGATAGATTATTATGTAGATATAATGAGATTCTGACTTAAACCAGTATAAATCAAATCAGAATTGGCCCCTCTAAAGTTGGCTGGTTGGAACTGTTGCTTTTTATGTTCTATTAATTTACATGCTTCCCTGCAGCATCTCCTGAGCTAGATAGGTGATTATATTAGACTAGAAATCAGAAGATTTTTACATCATCTTAGCCAGGCAGGCAGACCTAAGTACATAGTTGGAAACTGTACATCTGACATGCTGATGCTAGTCAAACAATTGGCTATAGAAAAGATAATTTTCCTGTACAAATATGATATTGCACAGGTACCTTTAGAGATAGGTTTGAATACTTGAGTCCTGCTAGAGCCGGTATTATCTTAACAGGCTGCACAGGCTTATGCTGAAACAGTCTGATTTTTGACATTTTGTCCATTCAGACTATTTATTGGTTTATGGAGTGTTCTGCATCCTCAAAAAATTGCTTTGATTAAAAATCCTAGATAGCTTCTTTCCATTTCAAGCTTTTAGTAGGGCTAAAAATGATTCATGCTGCACATTAAATTTAGTATTTCTGCAAGCATGCTGTAGTAATTTCCATGTTTTTCCAAATTTGATTCCCCCTGAAATTGCTTACAGAAATGATTGAAAATTTACCTAAGTAATCATGTTGTAAATATTTAAATGATACCTGCTTGAATTGCATCATGCTGTCAAATAGCTTGAACGATGTTTCTGTGCAAGCTCAGCAAAAACAAGTAGTGCGTGTGATATCTGGCTGAGGTAAATTGGTAGATTTTGGCTGAGTTCTTCCATTAAAATTCCTTATGTTTTCTTGAAAGTGCACACTCAGATGTTAAGCTTGTGTTTGAGTCAAAACTTGTGGTGATTTTTATGATTTATCTGTTGAGAATGCAAATCAAAATCAGAATTATGGAAAAATTATGTATTATAAGAGCTTATTATACACTAGGTAAATTTTCACAGGTTGCTTTATGAAAATTCATATAAGCTTTTTTTTTGAGTTTTTCCTGTGAGATAATGGGATGCTATATAAAGAAGAACTTATTTTCAAGTCTTGCAGTTTTTTATATTCTGGTTTAAAAGAAAGGATGAAGATTGTTAATGGCTTCTGCAGCTTATTGAACAGAAAATATGCATTCAGACTGGAAATGAAACCAGGACACAAAAATAAAAATAGGGAACTATGCTGATGCTATGTATAAAGTGACTTGATAAATTCTGCAAAAAGAATATCTTTTGAAGAGTTTCTGAAGTAACTTTCTCTGCACTGTCAACGCTAAAATGAATTCTTTTTTTCAAAGAAGGAGAGGTGAAAATATTGTAGCTTTTCTCTTTTAGTTCCAAGACAATTAAAAAAGTGACCAGAATTATCTGGACCCTTGTAATTGTGATTAGTAGGTTTATTAGAGTGCATATATTAGAGCTGTTAAATTTGAAAATATGTCTTAATTTATTTTTCTGTCTATTTTTTCCACTTACTGCTGGTTTCCTATGAAAATGTTATTTGGCAGGCAGAAGTTGCTTATTTATATAGCGGTGTATATCCTCATAGAGTTGGGCTTATATTAAAAACTGTTTAAAAACTGTTGTAATTAGAAAGGAGCATTCAGATTTTACTGTGGAGGAAGGCTGGGGACATGTTGAAAAGAAGAAAAGTTTACATTCATATGTAGCACCTGACATATGAAATCTGTAAAACAGTATAGTTTCTTAACAATAGTTTGTTTGGTTTTTTTAAAACAAAAATATATGTATTATATAGATTACAACTTTTTCCCTACTCACATGGTGTTTTATAACTGAAATAGCTTCCTCATGAAATTGTTGACCAAACTGTCTTGAGCCCAACCAAGTAGAAGATGAATGTATTAAAGAACATGAATTGTAGTTAAATAGCAACATTTGGTTGGTTTGGTATAATTGTTGCTTGTATGTGTTCATTGTGCTAGAAAATGTTTTAGAATATGAAAAATGTGTAGTTTCATCTTCACTCCAAATATCATGTTGCTGTGGAGTCTTAATCACAAAGTGAATTTTTAGATTTGTATTCAATTTCAGGCCACTGTTACTAGATTGTAAAAAATTATTGGTCATTGCATTAAAAACGTGGATTACCTTTGACAAGGTGCCCAGTAAGAACTGTTTTGTTAGCAAATTTAGTAAGAAAACATCAGAAAATCTATAGTGGTGTATAGATAGACAACACCAAGGTTGAAAGATGAATTGCCTGAATTAGTCACTGGGCTAAATGTAATAATTAATCATTTATTAATTAGTGTTTGCCCTGTCTTTTGTTCTGATATAAAAAGCTTGATTCTAATCACATTTATGGATGTGTTATCTGTTATAGCATAATTTTTCTGCACCTGTCAACTTGGAGAATCTAATAAAATATATTTTACCCAAACACATTTCCTGTCTGGTTTGGCTGTAAAATACGGGTTGCAAGTATTGTTTTGAATATTTGATCCCTGAAGTACAAAATCCAGGTTAAAGTTATTTGTTTCAGTTCTCTGATCTTTTTGCCACATCTCTTTAAATACGGTAGTGTATAAATATATTTAATTATAAATGTTTAGTACCCAAAATATACGTAGTATTCAATGGAGTTTAAAACTAAAACATTGTCATCTAAGTGAAGTCACTTGAGAGAGGCAAAGCCAGAACAGGCTTGCTTTGAACCCAGTGATGCAAGAGCTTTCAACTAAAATGCACACGTACTAATCATTACCTTTTTGGTAACATTTCATTATTGTAGTCTTTTCTCACCTCCTTGTTCCCCAGTTTCTGGAGGAAGGAAACCTGCATTGTCATGATCTATGTATGTCAAACATTGTACCTGTCCTATTCAAAGTGCTTTATTTGAGGTATCTGCTTTACTTTGTTTTACATGAAAGTGCCATGGTTCAGGTGATTTATGTGTTATGCTCACTTTATGTGTTATGTAGGGAGAGGACTGCTTTTCCAACATAGGATATCTAATATGCTGCACAGTTCACTGGAGACAGTTTATCCAAGACTTCTATTTATCTCTTGATAGCTTTACTTTCTAGATGTAGAAATAACATGTAGCTACATGCATTGGTTTGGGTTGAAATGATATTTGGTAACTAGCAATATTAATGGATAAGGGAATACTTCTGCGAGTTTGCTAAGTTGACAGTATTGGACATCAGTGTGCAAGTTAGGATGCCTGGGCATCCTAGCTGCCGTTCTGTCACTCACTGGCATTGGGGAATTGAGAATGTTATTTATTGCCAATTTTTCAGTATATTTTTCTTCCCTTTTCTCATTATTTTCCTATTCAGCCAGAGAATTGCTGTGTATTACATTTTGGCAGTGTCATTTTAGTTGTCTTTTGTCTTAACTTCTCTGGCCTCTTATGCCCTCAGATGTAAGGTACAAATAATCATCCTTGCTCTCTGCTGTGGATGCTTTAACATTCAGAAATAACCAGATTTCTTTATAATTCTATTTCATTCTTGCTTTTTGGTTTAGGATGCACAACATATCCTATCAGGTGTACTTTGAGAATTGTTCCAAAACCAGATAAGACTCAATAAAATTTTGGGTTCAAAACCTACTTGTCAGCA